>NW_017256992.1:0-2932 GCF_001594055.1 Mycetomoellerius zeteki | reverse complement strand
TGAAGTTCGTACCTCGAGCGAATATATCGAGAAAAATACTTCTTAATAGAAAAAAATACCTCCTATCAGTATAGGCGATTTTTGGCGATCGTTTGGTACATGTACCATGGTAGGGGTGGAGCTTATTCTGGTATATGTACCACTACCAAGTACCACTACTGACGCTAAAATCACAGTATAAGGATCATACAGTAGGATCAAACAGTGTTGGCACCTTTGATCTTTTTCAGACGCATCATCAGATTGCGCTAGAGATCCTATTGGCTTTGCCATTAAATCGGGAGGTTAGTACCGTATTAATAGTATTAGGGACCATCGCCATTAGTAAATTTTTATAATTATTACAAATTTGTAGTTACAATAAATAATTAGTGTTAGTATTAGTTAGTGTGTCTTTTTAATTGTAATATTATTATTGATGTAATTTATATGCGAATACGTAAAGGAGAAGAAAATAAATTATTCCTCATAATAAATAATGATACTACGTTTTATTTTAAATCGTAGTTTAAATAAAGTGATCAAATTTATAGAATTGTAACATAATTTATTAATTATACATATAATAAAATATCATAAAATTTATAAATATCATAAAATTTATAAATATAGTTGTGTGAAAAAACTAAAAGTAGACATTTATTTTTTTTATTAAGGATGTATGGGCGAAATTTCAAAACGTTATCAAAGTACACAAATTTTATAGACTTCCATTATTACGTCTGAATATCTGTGTAAAATTTGAGCACAATTCTTTTATTGGTTTGAAAGTTATTTGTGTGTTGATTTTTTGTTTATATATATATATATATTACCCGCGGAACTATTTAACAATGTTTCTCCTTCCATTGCTTCTGCATTTATATTTTTAATAGAAACATCTTTATCTTTTGGGTCTTCTATTGACAAAACATCTTTTGACTGACTGTCGCTTGCAACAAATATTGATAAATCAGAATGTTCTGTGAACATTAGTTATCATAAATAAATTATAAAATCAAATAATTTTAAAAGAATTACAAATTATACTTTTATTGTAACTGATATGGTAATTTCAATAGCAAAATTATTATATATACCTTCCAAAGTGATAGGTATAATCTTTACACCCAAATCATTTTTTATTGATTTTTGATCCAGTACTGTCAGCAGCATTTCTGTATTTTCAAGATTTTTTAACCCAATAAGATCATCGTCAGGAAATCCGTCATTTTGATCACATAAAATTGTTTTTTCGATAAACGTCACTGTAACCGGCGAAGAAGAGTGGTCTGATAGGGCTAATAAAACATCATCATCGTGTATTTCAGTTTCATCTTCATGTAATACGACTTATAAAAGATTGAAAAAATCAGTAATATGAGCTTCAAGTGTATTTGTGTATTTTATCATATATTCACCGTATATTCCACGTTTGGAAGTTCTAAACGTTGTATGCTGGCATTAATTAAATCCTTGAGATTATTACAAACTACTAAAATTTTTCTCGTAAAATTTCGTTCTGTGACTTTCAATATAGGCATTTCGCTGAAAGTATAATTAAAATAGTGTTTTTAAATACATTTAAAAAAATATTTTTTATATTTAATGAAATAAATGTAGAAGTCACTATTTTTGCACAATTATTTGATGAAATATCAATTAATATACTGGTAATTGCCTGAAGTTTCCAGTACTATACAGCATTTTCGTTTATAATTTTAAATACGCTCATTAACTAAAGCATGCTTCAATTTAATACCTTTTACAATGCCTAATGTATAAATATAAAGAGGAACATGGTTTAACGTATCGATATTTAAACATTCGTATTTCTTATTTTCAGGAGCAATCAATTCGTAAAAGCGCAATGTAGAATTAAAAGTTGTAATGAAACTTTTTCTACAACAATATTAATATTTATTTCCTCTGCATCTGTCAATATAACACTTCTTTGGTAGCTACCTTGAGTGTAAAATTGTATAGCGATCAACACCTGTAATACCCATTTTACTTTAATAAATTTGACAAGAAAATTACATTTCAATATGTTTGTTTAGTCTAAACTATTCTGCTTTCTCAGTATGGTTTTCAATAGATATTTAGTAAGTTTAGTTATGTATGCATAAATTAAAGTGAAGTTCAATGAAGATGTTCAATTTTATTGTCGTGAAAAAGTAATTGAATAATGTCAAGTTCAATGTTGCAAAGCATTATTACAATGATTTTGCACTAACGTCACCTTTATTTCTGGCGCTAAACCGGTAAGTCGTTCTGTTGATTGTATGACGTTAGTCTCACTTTATGTATATCACATTTCTTATGTACCTTGCTCGATATCTAAGTATTGTTTCTTTTACCTGATAGATGGCGTGCGCGCTCTTCCTTATACTTTAGTAAGTTTTCTTTTCTATGTGTGCTACTAATAAAAACGCCATTGAACAACACACACGTTTATAACCGCGCTCTGTTATTTATTTATTCACAACGAAATCCCAATAGGTTATGTGCCCAGAAGTGCGAACGGCTACAAAAGGAGAGTTATAGAGTGCAAGGAAGACAGAGGTCCATATAACTGTATGCAATATCTTCATAGTTTCTTGCTAGTAGTATGATTTACGAAAAATAGTAAATATTTACGAATAATCAGACGTCTTATGGTACACTTAAAATTACAACTCCAGTCTCTTACAAATCGTATGACAATAAGTTACAAATCTTACGATTCTGATCAGAATTGACCAATTAATCAAAATTTTAGAGATTGTTTATACAAACATTGTAATTAATTTGCTGCCATCAGCAATACAACTGATACTCCTAGTAACAAAAAGTTCATCAAAATTAAATCGTACGGTTCTAACATTGGTTGTTAATTCGAATAATATTTCATACGCATATTTATGAGAATCTAAACCAATTTTTTTGTTTAATATTTAATTTCAGTTATAAT
>NW_017256991.1:74026-123778 GCF_001594055.1 Mycetomoellerius zeteki | reverse complement strand
CATATGTCAAGATCAAGGTCATTGGGGGATCCCCTAATTGAAATTTTTATCAAATATTAATTCAATAATCAGGTACTTACTATTGTAATTATATGATATATAGTATATAATAATTTTTGCTGCAACTAATATGCGTCCAAAAGACACTGATTTTTAATTTCGCATGAGATATTTCTTTTCGCTATGATTTAATTCCATTTAATAGCAAGAGTGTTCAGAGAAAACACGCTATTAGCACTATTTGTATCACTCTATTTTTATCATTCATTAAACATAAAACAATTTTATATTTATCTCACTTAACGGTTTGTTTATTTATATAAAATACATTAGTACTGCTTTTGTCATGAAGCATACATCTTTATTTTAAACAATAATGTTAATATTCCAAAACGTTACCAAAAATACATATTTGGGACAGTTATTTTAGTATGCGTTCCTACAACAAATTTTTATGTCAGGCACATATGCAAAAGCACGCAAGGCTAGTATTAAAGCTGAAGAAGATAGTGCTATTGATACGGCTGCTGGAGAAACAGATATAGATAAACCTCGGAAAAGGCATAAACCTGCAAAATATATCACATCGTCTGATAATTCTGACAACGATTTCGATCAAATGAAATCAAAAAACCAAAAATATTCCGAGAAATATTCCATTGTTAACGACAGTAGTGATGAAGAAGCAATTCCTACAGCAGAGGATATTAGAAATAAAGTGAAAACACTTTTAGATAATAAACAATTATCTTCTTCACAAGATGGTAAGTTATATATTGTACAAATCATGTATTTATATATTTAAACCTTGTTTAATAATCCACATTAACATAACGCAAAATTGATGAAATAATTTCCGATATATTTTATCTATGGATAAAATTTTATTTGTAAGTTATAATTTCTAGATCCTGTTTTAAATGTTAGCCTTTTTTAATTGTATTTACTTTATTTTTTAATGTATGATGAAAATAGCGTGGTTATATTTTTAATATAACTTATTTTGTTTTATCAAATATTATTAATATTAATATTTAATATTTATTTCTTATTGTTTATTATTACAGGATATGAAAATCCCTCATCTTTAGAAGCCACATCTCTTCAAAATAAATCACCACCATATGAATCGTTACCCTGGTAAAAATTTTTCTTTAAATTTTTCATATAATTTTTCAGAATTTCTACATAATTTTATAACTTTCTCACATTTTTTTTACGAATTGGAATATACTTTTCAGAAAATCTACATCTTTTCTCAGAATTTTCCATATATGTTAATTATGAAATATCGTAAGATTTCTAAGATTTTTTGTAAGTATAATTTCTAATGAAATGTTATAAAATCTAAAAAATTTTAAAATATTTTTTAAAAATTATGAGATGAAAAATTTTAGAATATTTTAGAATTCACACATAAAAATTCTGAGAGATGAGATAAACTTTCTGAATACTTCTGAGTATTTCTGAAAAATGTTCCAATTCGTATAAAAATTATAAGAAATATTTTTACCAGGGTATCCTGTGGAAAAAGCACGACTTCTCTTAATGATACAGTTAAAGATACTGCTTCATCTTCTAAGACTGTGACACTTCAATCGAATCATAAATGTATAGTTATTTTTGAATCCTTGACTTTAACATTGTCTATATTGATTTTATATTAATTTCGCTATTGTATGTTTATCTTGATATTTTGTTGTTAAATTATGTTTCAGCTTCCTTACTTTAATTTCGCTATTGTATGTTTATCTTGATTTTTTGTTGTTAAATTATGTTTCAGTAATGGCATTACCATAAAAACAATCATAATAAAAGCATGATTGGTAATCAAAGAATTATAAACCTGATCATTATTAATCAAACTCCCGCAAGTACCTAACTCCAAACGAATAATCATCCTTATAGAAGCACCCACTATTCCTGACCAAATAGCCAAAATAAAATACAAAATACCAATATTTTTATGATTCGTAGAAAATAATCATTTATTCATAATATCAACAAACAAGTAAAATTACAAAAATTCTTAAATAATGTTCCCACTATACATGAAATATATATGCAACATTCCAAACTGTTTCATACTGATTTCAAATGATACATTTTATTTCTACATTTATGATTTAATTCGTAAACGTCACAAATTAAACATTTCATAATTCCTTATATTATAAACATTTCAAATGTGTATATCTTAATTGATACATATTCTAAACGTTTTAAGGATATGTTTCATGTACGTTTAAATAATTGTTTTATCATAAATATTTCAAATGTGTATATTTCAATTGTTACATATTCTAAACGTTTTAAGGATATGTTTCATGTACGTTTAAAAAATTGTTGTATCATAAATATTTCAAATGTGTATATCTCTATTGATACATATTCTAAACGTTTTAAAGATACGTTTCATTATATTAAAAAAAATTTTGTATCATAAATATATCAAATGTGTATATCTCAATTTGATATATTTGATACAAAATTTTTTTTAATATAATGAAACGTATCTTTAAAACGTTTAGAATATGTATTAATTGATATACACATTTAAAATATTTATGATACACGAATTTTTTCAATGTACATGAAATGTATCTTTAAAATGTTTATCAAATGTATCAATTGATACATAAAAATTTTTAATGTTTATGATATAAGAATTTTATAAACATATATGAAACATAACTTTAAACGTTTAGTATAGGTCTCAATTAAGATATACACATTTGAAATATTTATGATACAAAATTTTTTTTAATATAATGAAACGTATCTTTAAAACGTTTAGAATATGTATCAATAGAGATATACACATTTGAAATATTTATGATACAACAATTTTTTAAACGTACATGAAACATATCCTTAAAACGTTTAGAATATGTATCAATAGAGATATATACATTTGAAATATTTATGATAAAACAATTATTTAAACGTACATGAAACGTATCTTTAAAACGTTTAGAATATGTATCAATTAAGATATACATATTTGAAATGTTTATGATATACGGAATTATGAAATGTTTTATTTGTAACTTTTACGAATTAAATCATAAATGTAGAAATAAAATGTATGATCATTTGAAATTAGTATGAAACAATCTGGAATGTTGCATATACTCGTATATTTCATGTATAGTGAATATTTTAAATGTCAATTATTCATATGATATGATACATATTCTAAATCCTTCGAATCTATGTTTCATGTATGTACATTAAAAAAATTATTATATCGTAGGTGTTTCATGTACATAATGTGTAGTTTTCATTGAATACATTTACACGGCACCCTTAGGCCCGATTATACCAACGTACTTTGACTTTAAGCGAGGCTTAAAACTCTCATTTCTCTCTTTAAAGACAAAAGAGAGGAAAAGACAGAAAGAGTTTTAAGATTCGCTTAAAATTAAAGTAACGTTGGTGCAATCGGGCTTTAATAAGGGTGCCGTCCCATGAGCGGAAATTTACAACGGAACAGAACAGCGAGACCAATCACAATCGCAGAAAAGAAAAGAGAGTAACGACTGCAGAGTTGTGATTGATCGTGCTGTTCCGTTTCGCTGTAAATTTCCGCTCATGGAACGGCACCTCTAACATCCGTAGTTATAAAACTGGCCAATCACAGTCGTTCCATTCTTCCGAGGAATAGCTGTGATTAGTCAATTTCATAACTATAAATATTATTAAACCCGATTAAGGGTACCGTGTAAACGTGGTCAATAAAATGTATTGAGGATTTCGCGGTTTAATTCATTTCTATATCTTTATTAAACGTACATCTTTACGTCGATTTGTGTACAATCGGTTAATAAAAGGTTGCAACACTTTTTTTTCGATGGGTTTCGGAATGCTCACCGAGCGATTGGTTCCTATTTATGGACCCACAAATAAGAACCAATCGCTTGGTGAGTAGGCTACATTCCGAAACCCATCGAAAAAAAAGTGTTGCAACCTTTTATTAACCGATTGTACAACGGCTTTAAAGTGCACTGAGCGCGTACTTGCTCTGCCAGTTAAAAACGCTATAAAGGCTGCAGCACAGACTTTTGCATAACGCATATAATGCATAGTGCATAAGCGAATCAACTAATCAGAATCTTTCCTTTCCTGCCATTTTATGGAAAAGAAGAATTTCGATTGGTTGATTCCCTTATGCGCTATGCATTATGTGTTATGCAAGTCTGTGCTGCGGCCTTAAGATTGGCACGCGCACGCGTGGTGGCGTATCATCGAAATCGGCGGAAGAAGTTTCGAGAATCGGACCAACGTCGATGGCGTGAAGAAAGGCAGACATTTTTGTGCGAAGAAGAAGTCGATGGCGTGAAGCAACACGGTGAGAAGATCTCAGGCGATTCCGTAATTACATACCGTAATTAAAATACATAACTGCATTTGTTGTAATATATAACTGGATTTGTTATAACATATAACTGCAATATAGTTTAGTATAATTTAATTGTGAACTATGTCTAAAAAAGACGATATTCAAGATAGCAATATATGTGCTAGTTCGTCGAATCAGTCATGTATAAAAAAGGTATGTATTTATTAATTTTGTTATACAGTTGTTAGTTATACTTACTTTAAAAGATTTAGCTTCGACCGGTATAAGCTTCTAGTTTATCGATTGTGTTTTCATTAAATTAAGTTTTAAGAAAAAAATTGTATCGTATAAGTGATAATAATAAATGTGATCATGATATGATCATATTATATGATCATACATGATCACATATAATCATATATGATCATATACATATATGAGTCCATGTATGATCATAAACATGAACCATTTATGATTCGATCCATAGACATATAAGATAGACCCAACATCCATATACTTTTCTATAGTATATGCTGAGTTTGCAGAACGGTGCGAGAGGCAAAATATCGGGGCAACCTGTCCTTTACTATCCTAACGTAGTCAGCCATTTTGATTTTGTCAAGGATGCACGCGCAAAGAAGGACAGGTTGCCCCGATATTTTGCCTCTGTCACCGTTCTGCTAAATTCCAGCATATACTATAGATGCTGGGTCTATCTTATATGTCTATGATATGATCTTATGTAGTACATATTTTTCTCGGGAATGGAAAGTATTTCAATCACATATTCTAAGCTTTGAGATTTCCGTCATGATAATCTGTTACGAGGAACAAATTTTTTATTTTTACAAACATAAAATATATAATTATAAAATATATTTTATTTTTAATGTATATTTTATATTTCTATTTTCTTTTATGTCTTAATTAATATTCGTTTATATCTATTTTTTTGTTAATAGATACCTGAAAGAAAACGAAAGGATTTATCAAAGGTTACAAAAAGACATTTCGTAGAATCATATCTAATGAATATTATTGTAAGACTAGAGGACGTAAACATGTTAATAGTAGAATACATAGTATTTCCCACATAACAATTGAAAATAATATATCAACCATATCTAATTACATACATAGTAATACTAATGACTACTTATGTCACAATAATGATATAAATATTATAAGTAATATCAATAATAATCTTCATAATCCTATTTTTAATAAATTAACAGAACCTACGTATACTAATATTAAGGAAGATGCATTTGAAGCACAGAATACAATTAGTTTTGCAAATAAATTAGCTCAATGGATTATTACTAGTAATATTTCACATAATTCTGCAAATAAATTGTTGTCAATAATGAGATCGGAAAATTTATCTGTTCCAAAAGATTGTAGAACGTTATTAAAAACTCCTACATTTTCTAGTAGTATTGTTAATATACCACCTGGTGAATACATACATTTTGGTATCGAAAAAGGTATATTACACATAATGCATCAGAGTATGCTGTCGCAAAATTTAGATGTTCTTCCATTAATGATTAATATTGATGGATTGCCGTTGTGTAAATCATCAAATAGTCAATTTTGGCCTATTTTAATGTCAATTGACTTAACAGAAGTTTCAGAATCTTTTATTGTAGGCGTTTATCATGGAACAAAAAAGCCAGAATCAGTAACAAATTTTTTGAACGCTTTCATTGAAGAATATTTATTATTAAAAAAGGATGGTATTATTGTAAATGGTAAATTAATAAAATTAGAATTAAACAAAATTATTTGTGACGCACCCGCTACAGCGTTTGTTCTTTCAATAAAATCTCATACAGGATATTTTGGATGTAATAAATGTTTGCAAAAAGGTAAATATTTAAGAGGTAAAATGACATTTCCAAAACTTAATGCTACATTGAGAACTAATGAAAGCTTTACATTACAATTGCAACAAGAACATCATAAAGATATTTCTCCTTTAGAAAAGATTGGTATTGGGTTAGTTAGTAATGTGCCACTTGACTATATGCACCTAGTATGTCTCGGCATAATGAGGACACTTTTAATGTTTTGGATTGGAAAAAAGGGAAAGAATTCTATTAAATTACGTGATAACAATATAAAAGAAATATCGAAAACTCTAAGAAATTTTAGAAAATATATTTCTCAAGATTTTTGTCGTTTACCAAGATGTATAGAAGATATAGATAATTGGAAAGCAACAGAATTTAGACAGTTTTTATTATATACGGGTCCTATTGTACTAAAAGGAAAGTTGTCTAAAGAACAGTATAAACATTTTTTATGTTTACATGTTGCTATAAGAATTTTGTGTTCATCGAAATGCATCAGTCTTAATACGTATGCAAAACGTTTAATTGAGTATTTTATTGTTAAGTATAAGAAGATATATGGTAAAGAATATATTACATATAATGTGCATAACCTTTTACATCTTTGTAATGACGTATTATTGTTTGGAAAACTGGATAATTTCAGTGCTTTTAGATTTGAAAGTTATATGAGTAAAATTAAAAGAAATCTAAAAAATTCACGATATCCTTTACAACAAATATATAATAGAATTACTGAAGAAAGAAATTTAAACATTAATAAAAAAAAGTTGTCATTGCTTGAAGATGATAATAAACATTTAATATGTAATGAAAATGGGAAAACCTGTGTATACGATATCTCACAAAATTTACTTTTAACAATCAGTATGTAATGAAAATGGGAAAACCTGTGTATATCTCACAAAATTTACTTTTAACAATTCTATAATATCTTTACGCCAAAGAAATAATTGTGTTTTTTTAAAAAATTCTAGTTTTATGTTAATTTCAAGTATTTATAAAACTGAAAACGATAATATAAAAATAGTTGGAAGAACTTTTCAAAATGTGTCTGACTTTGTTCGTAAGCCTTCATTTAGTTTATCAATCAAAGTTGTTGATATATATGAAATGTCAAATACGTCAACTTTTGATTATGAAGATATTAAATCAAAATGTGTAATGCTACCATTTAATGATAAATTTGCAGTAATTTCACTATTGCATAACAATGAATAACTACATTTATTGTCATTATAAAGTATTTATATAAACTGTTTTGTCCTGTAGTCTTTTAAAATAGCATATATATAACTACGATTAAAAAAACCGTTATAAGTTCAACAATTTCAAAAAACATTATCTGTAGCAATATCTAATATATTCAGTTGTTAAATTTATCGCTGACTCCGAGGAAGATGAAACATATTCTGTAATCCCAACTTTTTGGTTGAAAGATGATAAGTATGCTTATTGGCCAAAAAAAGATACACGCAATTGCATAATAAAATGTAAAAAACCATGTAATGATTGGGTCCTATATCCGGTTACTGTTATTGCCAAATATGGTAAGTATTTATACAGAGTGTCCTGCGAGATTTTTGCCAAAAGCTTTTTGTAGATAGAGCGGACTAAACAGAGTCGAAAAGTCCTGTACAATTTTGCAATTTTCGCAATAGTTAACGAGATATTAATTACTAAAAATTGCCAAATATTAGTCTTTAATAATTTTTTACTCAAATACTATCAACTTTACAGAAAAACAGCAACAGGCAAAAATTGCTTATTTTCTTCACATAAAGTTCTGAGAATTTTATTTTTAGAATTTCTTAATTTTCTTCTATTATATTTTCTCATAGTAAAAATAATTGCCCCAATAAGAAAACGCAGTACTAAAAGGTTGATAAAAAATTCTGAAAAAATTCTTAAAACTCCATGAGAAGAAAATAAACAATTTTTTTCTCTTGCTGTTTTTCTTTAAAGTTGATAGTATTTGAGTACAAAATTACTGAAGATATTCGGCAATTTTTAGTAATTAATATCTCATTAACCATATCTCGTTAATCATATCTCGTTAACCATTATGAAAATTGCAAAATGGTAGAGGACTTTTTTAACTCAGTTTAGTCCGCTCATCTACAAAAAAGCGCTTGGCAAAAGTCTCACGGGACACCCTGTATAATTATTCTAATAAACACAGAATATATGAGTAATAATAAAAATATTTTGTGATATTTAAAAATATAAGTGGTATTTAAAAATAATAAGAGTAACATTAACCTTTATAATAAAATATATACATACAGTATAACATAATTATGTAAGAAATATAAGTTTTAGAAATGTAATTATCTTAAAAATTATTTATTAGATTCATACGAACGTGCTTTAAAGAAAGAGAAGAGCATGATGGAAGGAAAAAACAATACAGATTCAGAAGTAGATTTAGGCCGTGGATTTCGAAGAAAACAGATAATTCATACTGCAAAAAATAATGGTATGAAAACCTTTTAGGTCGACTTATTTCTATCTTCTAGAATATTTGAATTTTATATTATAATTATATTTATAGATATCTGTAGTGATTCAAGCATACTCGAAGAAACCAGCGATAATGACTCTATTCCCGATATAGATAAGACTTTACACGCACAAGGTATGAAGTATTCTAAAATATCAACCCTTTTGATAATTTTTAATTTAAAAAAAATGATAAAACTCAATAAAAAAAATATTAATTTTCAGAAAAAGAGGACAGTTTAGACATTAATATCGATCATAATATTGGTAGGGACATACATGATTTCCTTGATAACATACCTATCATACAAGGTGCAGAAGGTGATACTATGTCTATAAATAACCACAGTAAGTTTTACATTCGATTTTATTTAACGCAATGATTTTGCGCCTAGAGATAAATATTATAGATGTAAATTATAAAAATAATTTTTTATATGAATTAACAGAATTATAGTATATGTGTATTGGGTCGGAGGAAAAGTTCTGTTACTTTTTTAGTTTAAAATTGCGTATACAATGTTTTCGTTAAAAATGATGAAAATTAAAATTAAAAAAATGGGTTTTAAAGCTTGAAATCTCTACTTCCAAATGATTACTATATTTTTTTAATTTATGTAAGTTTTCTAATTTTTACATATAGAAAATTACGAAATGAAAAAAATGAAAAATTTTCTTTGCACTTTGTAGATCTGCAACGTGCCCAAAAAAAATTTGAACACATTTTCGACTATCTATCGTGAAAGCTTTTCCCTACAAAATGGTGTTTAAGAAATGTTCCCACGATTTTTTGTTCCTGAGTTACTTGTGGATTAAATAAAAAGGAATATTCTGACTTTGATTGCTCATAACTCCATTAAAAATCATTGTACTTTAATAATAATAAAATAAAAAAAAAACAGATCCTTGAAGCTGAAACGTTGTTCTATCGAGTGATATAGTTGTTAATTTAAAAAATAGAATATACATATATAAATTTGAGTTAAAAATATGACATTACTTTTCTTTTAATCATTACGCAATGATTATAAAGATAGTAATATCATATGTTTAACTCAAATTTGTATATATTTTAAAATTATCATAATATCATTCGATAGAGCAAAGTTTCAGCTTTAAGAATCTATTTCATTAATTACGGTACTATGATTTTTAACGGAGTTACGAAAAATCAGAATTCTCTCTTATTTAATCCATATGTAACTTGATAATAAAAAGTCGTAGGACATTTTTTAAAAACGAACTTTTAGGAAAAACTTTAAGCTTTCATGTCAGATAGTCGAAAATTTCACAACGAATACATTCTGTATATAATTTTGAGCTAACGAAATAACACAGAACTTTTCCTCTGACTCAATATATATAATTTTCGGCAAAAAGAATATTATGTCATATTAATGCAGAATAAGAATATAACATTAATTATAATTATTAATAATTATTATACTGTACTTTTTAAAAATTCTTTGAATGATAAATATATATATAAATAATGATTCAAATACTCTTTATTACAGATACTAATGGTGAATTTGATTCCATATTACGATATGTTATTGAAATAAAACATTTATGTAAACGGATAGACAATCGTTTAGAACTTTTGGAAAATGCTAATGACAATAGAAATATTCATCGTAATATTGATATGCTCCCAAAATTACCAATGAATATTATTGAAGATATCAACAATTTTGAAGTTATATTAGTATCAGAAGAAGCACAATCACAATTAGTATGTACTTTTTTTTATCTTTTAATTACAGGTTTCTAAAATACTGCAGTATCAAATTTGGGAGGTTATTAAATTTTGATGTGATTGTGTTGTAAGTTCGAAAAATAATCTGCGTGCAGTCATATAACCGTCATAAATTTATTTAAAAAATAGTTATAGATGCATCTTATATTTTAGCAGCTGACATTGACAGTATAGTGGCTTCTCATACTCAATTAAATTATTAACTAAATCGTCATCATCAATTATTGGGAGGGAGTTGTTTTTTCTACAGTTTTATCAAATTTAACATTAAGGATACACATACACACGCACGCACGCACGCACGCACTTACACAAGTCCTTGTGTAAATGGCCTCATTTTTATCCCGTAAAATAACAAAGATACTTAATAAATGTCAAATTACACGCTCGAATTAAATTTACGAGTACTTTATTGTAAGCACAGTAATCACTGAGAAAAATTATTTATGTTGGAGAACGGAGAGATATACATAATTTTTGCATAATAGAGTAAATGTTTCGATAAAAGTTGTACCGTCCATTCAAACGAGTACAACAATGTATGATGCAACAAAATTATTTTACAAATTATATAATTTATTTTGGTTTAAAGTTTTGTGGGCGATTGATACCTTTCCAATTTTAACCTTCCATCAGTGTGATTAACTTCCGACTTTCGCATTGACGATTGACGAGCAACATGGTTGTCATCTATCTATTTATTAATTTTAATAGCTTTTGTATCCCCTTAGTGTGTAACGGAGGCAATAAGGCCTCCGTTACAAGAAAGATAAGGGATAGCCACTTATATAGGGACACCCTGTATACATAGCTTATTAGAAATATTTACTGTTGTAGGTCAATATGTTAGTTATGATTGGTGGTACTTCAGCAAAAGATGCATTAAAAAGAACGTTGCAGAAATTATTTACAAATACTCTTGCTTCCAAATATTCTTGGACCGGAGCTAAACAAAATTTTAAACTGAAAGATTTAAAAATTATTACTTGCGTGAAAAGTAAGTTGCAATATTATTACTTTATTTATTTAATCCGAATTCCAATCACATCATCTACTATTTTTAAATTTTGTTATTATATTTTAACTTCTATAAAAAAAACTTGTCCAGCAATTACGGAAGCTGAATTTGAAGAACTTCTTAAAATTTGGTTTAGACAAGCAAATCTGCGACTAATTCGTGAAAATGCAAAAAAGTGTAACGCTACAAACAACAATAACAATAATCATACCAATAACAATAACAATACCAATAACAACGACAATAACAAAGAATAAAAAAACGTTTTACTTTTTTAAGTAAAAAAAGAAGTTTGAAATTTATTCCTACTATAAGAGATGCGGATATCGAATATATTTCATATTCATTAACAAATATATTCGATGTTGCTGATGAATATATTCAATATCATTAATAAATATATTTCGAATACGTCAAATAATGAATAGATCGAATTCGACATATTCGAATTCACATTCATTGAGAGCAAATATAAATAGTTTTTGAGTTGATAAAGTTTATTTATTAACGACATTTTTATTCGATGTCAACATCTCTAATTTCTATGTCATGCTTTTACAATTTTATTTATGAATTAAGAAATGAATTTCAAAATAAATACTCTGTATGTGCGTTCTAAAACAATTATGTGCGTGTGCATTAAGTTTATGTGAGATGATATAGTATATGAGAGATGATACAGTATATACGATATTAACAATGTTTTATGTTTATATACATGAGCGCTCATACACAAAATGTAGAATTAATATAAATATATGGACTACTATTTTAATTTTCTAAAATATTACATTGTTCTTACGTTTAAAATGATATTTTTCTATCGTTTACTAATATTTGATTTAACATATATAATATATTTAAATCTCTGTGAAAAAGAAATTCCAAAATACTATTTTGGAAAAATACAATTATTAAAGAATTTATTTTATTTTATATTTTTAATGCTTTCACAAATATACTATGCGCGCGTAAACTCAAAGCGCAAAAGACTAATAAATATATAACTTAAAATTAATGAAATAAGTATTGCGTTTGTTCTAATTTTTGTAACAATATTTTTATTAATTTTACAAAAATTAAAATTTATTAATACACACCCGAGAAAAAATGGTTAGTAATTAGATATAATTATACAGGGGCATACAAAATCATGCATTAAATAATGTATAATTTTGAATGCTAATATGAAATCGTATATGATCGTGCATAGCTATGTATGCTCATACATCGTGTACGACCATATATATTACCATACGTGATCATACACGATCATGTCAAATCAAAATCCATGATCATATATGATCACGCATGGACACTTTTTCTCGGGCAATACCTCTTAATATTATTTGCTACCATTATAATAGAATATTATTTGTTATAATATATATAATACAAATATATATAATACGTTATTTTACTAAATACGTTATTTTATAATACGTTATATTGTTATAATAAATATGTATTTATAATAAATAAATATTATGTGATTTTAAATATCAAAAGTAACGTTTATAATACTACTATACATAAATTATTACACATACATTACATAATAACATTTTAATACTATTCCTCAGAATCATTTATGATATGATACTAAAAAATATTTCCGTAATATCTTGTAACTAAGTGTCTGAATACGAATAGTAACTGTTTATGCAACATTTCACAAATATTTCTATATACATCTATAACATTACATGTTTCTGAGTAACGTTTCGGAACACTATTTGATATATTTATTTGCACAGTGAATATTCTTCAGAATCATTTATGATACATATCAAAAAATATTTCTGTAATGTCTTATAAATAAGTGCTTGAATACGGACATTAACTATTTATGCAGTTTGTCAGAAATATTTTTGTATACATCTCTGAAATATTACATGTTACTTAGTAACGTTTTAGAAAAATATTTGATACATTTATTTGCATAGTGGGATGTTATTTTGATGCTTAATAGAATTTATCGTAAAGTAGCCCCAGAAGAGGAAAAAATCATTAAGCCGAGAAATCTTCCTACACTTCCTTTAAATAATGAAGACTCATTCTTAGAAATCCAAAAGTTCTTGTTGAGTGATGATAACTTTTACCCTGTAGTAAGTGCACTTTTATCACTTGTAAATATGAAACTGATTTCTCTGTGTGCATTATATTTTATTTAAATTTCATTATATTTGTTATTGATTACAATAAAGAGAAGTTTTATCAGTTTAAATGTCCCAGAATATTTACCCAGAATATTTATTTATGTCCAAGAATACTTTTGTATGGCAATAGAGCGGACTAAATGAATCGAAAAGTCCTCTATCATTTTGCAATTTTTGTGACAAGATATTAATTTTTAAATATCGCCAAAGCACGCTTAATATCCGCTCGTTTAATCGTTAATTTATGTTGCGAAAATTGCAAAATTGATAAAGGAATTTTGACAGGAATTCTCACAATCAGTTTAATCTGTTCTATTTGTACATGAAAATAATCCTAAATATTCTAGGATACCCTGTATACCTACGTAGTTAGTGACACATAAACTTAAATTTTCTTTTTTTTAAGGTGGATTATTTTGTTAAACTAATGAAGGTTAATGAACAGACTGATGAATATGCAGCTGTTGGCCGTTTATTACCAAAAGTAATATCAAATTCTTTGGCTCGAATGGTCAATTATTCAGGATCAGGTGACAAACTTAAATTCGAAAATACAAAACTTCATGAGGCAATCAGCTGTAAGTTAAAATTTATATAATTCACAAACTATTTAATGTATTAAGCAATGTATATAAACTTATCGATTTTATTTCCTTATTTTTTATTTTTATTTTATAGGTGCTGTTTTAAATGCATTTCCAAAGAGTAATTTAACAAAAACGGAGAAAAAACTCCAACGATGGTTTTACACCAGTAATCAGCGAAAAATTTAAACACAACATAAAACTTGATACATTTCATTTTGCAAACTCTGATTAAATTTTTAGATTTCTGTTTCCTTTTTCATCAACGAGTTTCATCATTAAACTTCTTTGTGATATTATAATTAGACTTATAATATTATTATAATTAGATTTGGGATGATATTATTATAATTAGACTTTTGTTTTTAAACTTCTTTGTGATATTATGATTAGCTATAATATAATTAACTTTTATGAAACATGATGTGATATTATATGTACAACGATACTTGATAAAATTTTATTTTATGTCACAAACAAGTGCAATTCTTAAAATATAATTACATAAATAAAATAAAATTCTATTACGCTTTTTGTGTGTTTCCTTTTTGACAAATAATATAATTATATAAATTTCAAGTGAAACAATGCATTCAGGCGAACATTTATTTTGCATCTGTTGGAAGTTTTTTTTATTGAGGTTGGATTGTATCTTTAGATAAATTAAAGAAATGGTTCTATCTCAACAAAAAAAACTTAACTGCAGTTACAAAATATTTTGCTGAATGCGACAAATTACAAGGACATCAAAATGTATTTAGGTTACATTCCAAAATGTCTTTTCCAAAGAAAATTTAAGTTTAAAATTTAAAATTAATTTAAATTAATTTAAATAAATAATATAAATTTATTTTATAAATAAATTTTATAATATAAATTTATTTTATTAATATAAATTAATTTTAATTTAAAATTTAATTTTAAGTCTTCTTTGATATTAGATGAATGAAGGGCCTAAAAAATTTAGAATATGAATGCACAGTCAGTCGGCCACACTTTTCAACAATATAAATGAGGTTATGCACCCGAGCCGAGACGACTTCACCATTACTTAATAAGTACTTTACCTTATACGTTCGGAAAGTCGTTGAATTTTAGTGTTACTCCGATCGAGTTTTACGTTTACCCATACCCAACCTTACTCTACCCGACGAGTAGATTTTCGAACGCACCCCATAGGAAGTGTTTTTTTACTCAATAGACCGATCCGTTGATTTTTGTATGATGCAATAATTTTTTTTGCTGGATGTGATTTACTTTTTTAAAATGAGGTTTTTTAAAAACATATTTTCTCTATATATGAATATTTTATATACTCACTTTATATTGAGGCTTTATATTAGTACAGTGAGGTCATTTCGTTAGTAAACATCTTTGCTATTTAGAATTTTGTGTTACAAAATTATTTGTGTGTAATTTGATTTTTGTATTGTAACATCTTCCAATTTGCGTATGTTTATAAATTAGTTTTTATCTCCTTTATTCATTTCGAACACCCTAAATAGCAAGGATGTTAATAACGGAATATGTATCTATATTGCACCAATCATTATTTTTAATAACATTTTAAAGTAATGAGATAAATGTTTCCGTGATTGTTTCGTTTCTTGTAACATCTGTAAAATAAGCTAGACTAATAAAAATATATTTGACATTTACATGACTGTTTCATATATAGAAGCCAACAATTGCTTGTGTAATAATACTACTTATAAAATTTTTTATTTATAACAAAAACGCATATATTTTTTGCATATTTTCTATCCATTTTAATGTATATCATTTTTTGAAAATATTTCAAATCCATTTTTATGTCTTTAGAAGCATTGACATTTCTATTTATTATTATTTTATAGAATAGAAATGTATTCATTTTTATGGAATCCAATATATTTTTATGGATTTAAAATATAGATTTAGATGGATCAAAAATTTCAATCCATTTTAATCCATTCTCGTTTGCTGGGTGCTGTAACATAACCTAACCTAATCATTGTACTATGTGGTTCAAGCAACCACATAAATAGTTGCTTCATATTTTACTATTTAATTTAGTTGGCATCACCAGATTTCTGTGTAAACCAACCATACTATTTTTTCCGTGTAGCTATTCGGTGCTCTTCCGGGACCGCGATCTTCATTTGAAACGCCTGGACATACGTTGGAAATTTTTGGTCACATGTATATGTGAGTGATCGTCAATTGTCTGTTATTTCAGTGTGAACTTACATTTAATTTTCGCTCCAAGAACGCTACAAACTTCAATCACATCTTTCCCTTCTACTTGTTTTATTCATTTTTCCTATATTTTTAATCTAATTTTTAAATTTTATATGTTCTTGTTGAAAAAACAGGTCGAACACAGAATACAAATCTCACAACGTGCTATGCTGATTAGTTGTCTCTATTGTTGCTGCGATGGAAGATGCAGGTACGACGGTTTTCTACAACGACGAAGACGATTGTCTGGACTACGAGTGTTTGCACAACAATGTCGAATACGATTATGATTACACGGACTCAGAGAAGGAAACCCTTCACGAATTGTATCAACATTGTCTCAGTCCTAGTCTATTTGATACTGGACACTATATACTGCCTTTGTTAGGCAGTACGATTTTATTTAGACTGCTTGTTCATACTGGTAAGATTTTTTTCAATATTTATATTCAAAATTTTAACTGTTAATATGAGTTGTATAATTATATTGTAATTATTGTTTCTCTTTTTTATCAGATTGTTCCTGTGACAAATTATAAATAACCTTTATTGTCTTACATTTCAGAATACATATCACATCAAGTATTTCACATATTGTCAGTTATTATAGGCTTGTATATAATTCAACATTATGTGCATGAATCCTTAATAGTATTGATAGTATTTGTTTTATTTTCTTATGGTATTTTACATGTGCCAGAAAGATGGCACAAAGGCGCAGGGATTTTTTTACCATCCCTTTTGATAATTGCATACTGGTATGTTTTATATGGTTTTAATTTTATAATTTGTGTTTATATTCTGCAGTCAATAAGGAATATTCCAATGTATTTTCAGTGAACTCTCAATGCAACCAGTGATATGGCATAGGATACGCAGTGTCATCATGACTATGGTGATGAAAGCGATTAGCGTTGCCATTGACACAAATGACTCAAACAATTTGCCAGATGTTTACAGTTATATGGGTTACATGTTTTGTGGTGTAACTTGTTTATTTGGACCATGGGTGTCATTTAGAAATTATCTGTCACTACGTTACTCTAGCAGTCAGGTATTTTAAAAATAAACATATCATTTTTATCACTAAAATATATAAAAATATACCTAATAAGAAACACGTTTTAAAAACAGTTTCTAAGATAGTTTAAAATAGACGCAATGATATTTAATAATAAAATTAATAATAAAATTCTCTATTACAGACAAAATGGTGGATAATATGTAGTATAGGATTTGTTTTCCTTTCCTTTGTCTTCCTGAGCATTTCAAATTGTTGGACGCAATGGATATTTGTAGATAACTCTTGGAAGTTAGTACAATTCAAAAGTTTATGATGAATATTTGATCTTTTCATGTAAAGAAATGTTTTTTTTCTTATTTCAGGTGGTTAATAGCGTACAGAGATGCAATATCCTTCAGAACGTCCCATTACTTTGTTTCGTACATAGCTTCAGCACTGTTGGTTTTGGGAGGATTTCCTCTTTCATCGTCGACGATAGTTAAGCCCTTGTACATCGAGTTTCCACGTTCGCTTGTTCAGGTCGTTGTTTTTTGGAACATTCCAATGCATCACTGGCTAAAAACATGTATGTATAAAATCTAAATTCAAAACAATTCTTATAATGATAAAGAATCTTGCAACGAGGCATTAAAGTCTAAAAATGGAATTTAAATTGATTCCTGTATCATTTTCTAGACATATTCCGTCCTAGTATTCAAAACTTGGGAAAGTTTGGAGCAGTGATCATCACGTATCTGATAAGTTCTCTTTTACACGGATTGAACTTTCAATTGGCAGCTGTGTTACTTAGTCTAGGATTTTACACGTATGTGGAATTTCAGCTTAGGGCCACGCTCGCCGATACCTTCGACGCTTGCGTCGCGTCCAAACAGTGCACCAAGAAAAAATGCATGCACAAATACAACTCTTATAACTGTATGGTATTTATGACAAACTTGATGTTTTCTTTCGGGGCGATATTTCATTTAGCTTACTTAGGTCTCATGTTTGATACGTCGGATCTCCAAGAAACAGGGTATAGCTATAATCACACAATCAACAAGTGGGCTGAGCTCGGATTTGCTAGTCACTGGGTAGCATTAGCTACATATTGCATTTATCTTTTAACTAAGTAGCGAATTATCTTTTATATATAAAAAATACTTCCAAAGAGAGAAAGAGAGATATTCAATAATTTTTAAAAATAAACTTATATATAAATCAGATGATTTTATAGCTTATTTTACAAACAGCTTTTCTAGGCTGCGTTCGGAAATATCACCCGGGTACCCCCGTGTATCATCTTATCCTTGTTTAACATTGGGTGAATAATAAGGATAAAACGATACACGGGGGTTTCCGAACACAGCCCTATACAATTGAAGTGTGAATAATAGGATATAATTTTGCATATTAACACTAATATTCAAAAAAGATAAATAAAATACATATTCTTTATTGAATATATAACACAATATAAAGTTCACTGTGTGATCTAGATTTACTTTATAATTCTTTTTATAATTATATATGTAGCACATTTAGTAATTTGTAATTATAAAAAAAGTTTACAAAGAGTATTTAAGTATACAATATTAAATAATACTCTTTCAATATATATCTCACATCCTAATCTAATGTTACATTAAATGTCACTTTTGTAATGAATAGAAACATTTTTGCACTCTAAGATATTTTTTTCCCTTACTAATCCACTGTGATTAGTAATGTTGCATTTGTAATATTACTATGCAACATAATATCATTATAAATTAACTACTGTATAATTTTTATGTACGCTTGCAGATTTATGGATAAATTTTAAGCAGAAATATGAGAAATTCGTAAAATTTGTAAGAATTTATAACTAGTATTGTAATTTTATGCATATGTATCTTATGATTCTGCTTAAAATTGACCAATTATTTTCATGACAATGATTATATTCTTAAAGACATAATGGTCTCGTTGCATATAATATTACAATTAAACATTACGCAATGAAGAAATGCTATATATAATTCACAATTCTTAATAGACATCCGAATTCCGTAGACTTGCTATCATTTTATATTTTACACAATGCATTTATTCGAAAATAAATAATTGCTCTCTACAAATTTTTAGGAACCTAATGGCAAATAAACTTTATTTTCCTAAACATCACATTTGAATAACATGTGTTCTTAAACACTAATAATTAGCAAAAAAGCTATGACTTCTATATTCATTGTATAAATGAATACACAGCTAATGTATACATACATATATATATAAATATACACACATATATGTATATAAATCTAATGTATAAACTACATACATATGTGTAAAAGCATTTGTATGTGTATATTTAATCGAGAACCTTACACTAAAAACTATTGACGTCTATTTTCAGTTTTATGTATCAACTTCATAAAAAATAATAAACTTTTTTTATTATAATTATCTTAGATATAGCGTGACATCGTCTATAAACAACAATTATAATTACTCTTACGACTCTATATCTATTATTCTGATATTCGAAATTGTGTGTATGTGTGTGTGTGTATGCGCGCGCGTGTGCGTGCGTGCGTGCGTGTGTGGTGTGTGCGTGTGTGCGTGCGTGCGTGCGTGCGTGCGTGTGCGTGTGCGTGTGCGTGTGTGTGACAATTCCTTTTTGTTGCCTAGAACAGATTCTGGTGATATAATTTAAATTTTTGTTACATTTTAAAACACATTTTTCTTCTTTTGATTTTTAACTGACATGAAAAGCGAATTTTAAAAAGCAAAGTTTAAGCTATGTAATCTAAGAGACCTTCTATAGTTCATTAAATTTTAATAAATTGTTACAGTCATTACTATATATTTAATAAGTGACTGATACATGCTCAAATATATTTATATGAAATACATATATATGAAAATAAAAGTGTATTATAACAAGATTATAAATTAAAATTATTAAACACATTTTATTTTAATGTATAACACAAATCACATCAAGATATGATACAAACAAAAACACCTGAAAGTAAAATTTTTATTTCTCTCTCTCTACTAATAATTAGTTTTAATAATTTATATTAATTTTAATTGGATAGGTAGCGAAGGTAATAAAACTTTATGTCAAATATCATTCTACCATAAATTTCTATTAACATATATTTTCATGTAATTATTTATATATCTTGTCACCTTGGTGTAATACTCATTAAAATAAAGTTGTTTATTTAGCAATTATAAATACGGTTTTATTATAATCTTTTTACTGTATGTTAAAACTTTTGTTTTTTCCACTATTAATAAAAATACTGCACTGCAAGAGTGACGCTTTTTCAAGCGTTACATATTTCAAGCGTTACACACACACACATTGCAAAGTGCAATTTTTGAGATTATTAAAATAACTTAATATGTACAGAAAAGGTACTCGTAAGAGTAACACCTTAATTTTAATCTTGTACTTAAAGGTATTCCAAATATTTCATAATTAACTTATACTGTTACGTATGTACAATTTACAAAGTGCTCATCAGAATATCCAATATCACGTCATCTTATCTTCAGGCCAATTTGAATCATATAATGAATCATCGAAAATATTAATTATTTAACGTTTTGTTTTTACGTAAAACGTTATTAAAATTTTTTTCTTTTTTTTAGAGCACAAAAATTTTCAGTGTATAATAATTGTTATAATTTCACATCACATTTCTTGATATGTTTTACATTGAAGCAATCGCGTTAAAATATTTTGTATAAGTTACGTAATTAAATTTTGTTCATAATATGTTTACAAAAAGACCTGAAGATAAATAATATTCCTTACATATTAAAATTGTGTCTTTAATAAAATGTTGCTAAAGTTGTCATTATTAATGTATGTATAATTGATGTTACAAAAAAAGAAAAAAATAATATAGAGTCGCATTGCATATTTATAAAAATCTGCATTTAATTTGTTTTCAATTAAATAAGAGGTGTATGTATAATTTACATATCCAAGTTTTATATATAACAAATCTCTAATTTAATGAATGCATTTAGCGGGAGATATGCTAAATAACATTACTAGCAAAGTAAGTAGCATCAATCGTATATGAACTGCACATGTAATATATGTACATATATACTGATTTTGCAATTCTTCATCTAATACGTTTGTCCAAAATAAAAGCAACACAAGTAAATTTTCAATAAGTGCCATAATTACAGTGTTTCGAGCTCTTTAACATTTGTTTTAAATTGACCGAAATACAAGACAATTATATGCTTCTCTACTACATATTCTATATCACGATAATGCTAAATAAATTTTTATTTTTGCTAACTCTATTCAATTCCGGTTTGCAATAATTTTTTCATAATAATAAAAATTTGTATATACAATATAGATATACATATATAAAAACTTGTATAATATTTTAATATAATAAAAAGTGCAATAAATTTAATTTTGAGGCAAGAAATTTATCATTACACTCCTTCAGTTTTGATCATGCAATGGATCAAAAGTCATTCTTTTGTATTTTCAACAATAACAAGATATACACTAATAATAATGAAAAAAACAATACATCTTCATTAAATTATTAAAGATCAAATACTTCTAATTTTTTAAATTTTGACAAAATGAAATAAAACGAAGAAGTGTATTTTTAGATTGTGTCACACTGTAAAATACATGTTCAACTGAACATTACGAAGAGAATAAGTACATGAGCACTAAATTAACATTTTGGCAAAAGTGAAAAAATTATTGGAAACAGAAATTATATGTATAAGTCGAGAAATGATTTTAAAAATATATATCTACAAGTGTTTATTCTGACCAGCAGAATGATATTAGAGTTAAAAGATGATATTATTAACAGAAATCTGATTCTCCTTTTTTGCAGACATTCAACGCATCGCAATACTCTGATATATGGAAGAATAATTAAAAGCTGTGTAAGCTATATATTAAATATCACTGCAACAAATTCATATCCCATGATGCAAATATGGCAAAACCATATTAATCAATAATGCAGTGTTGATGATTTTGGTAGAGATATAGTTTGATCTTCGTTGATTTATGATATAAAAGCCTGGGCAAAACTTGCTCGAGTTGAAGGATTGAAGATCAGAGTGAAGTGCTTTTTACTGAATGATGGGGTTTAAGCGATGAGATCTTCGGCGCTGGTGAGATGCTCCAGTTACCTGACAGTCCTCCCCAACGCCACTGGGAATATCGGTTAGTCATCTGATAAATGCACTTTTATAACTTTTTGTTGTGCGCGCACTGCAAGTCACAGAAATAAATGGGATCGGTTCGTTAGCCACCTCTGGTGCTACTTGTTTTATTGCATAAGCATTAAATGTAAATTGTTACAAGACCTGGACTATATATATAATATAAACTTCAACTTGTATAATGCATCTCTGTTTAACTGTTATTTGCCCAGGCCTATATAAGGCTCGTAGAATGTAATACATGCTAACAAAACGAAAACGAAACTTAGGAGTCATGCTACATGCAATATAGAACAATTAATCAAATGGTTTCTTTTTTTAAAAATCAATAAAAGGATAAAACAGTTTTAAATTTATATAATAAGTAAAACATAAATACTTTGTTAATTTACAAAAAAATTGTATAAAATATTTTTAAGATATTTATACATTTGGCTGTTAACAGATTTATATAAATCTATAAAGCTTCATAAATTATATCTCTGTTTACTTATAGTGGTAAGTGGTGAGAAATATAAAAGAGATGAAAATATAAGATTAGATAGTCGTGTATAAAAAATATACTTGTACATTGACAATGAAGCAAAGCTAAAGAATCAGAAGCAATGGAAATTGACGGGGTGGAAGAGAGGGAATACTGTAAAAGTTCTTCACTTATACATCAAATAAGCAAGGACGAAAAAACTGCACACAATCGTAAATTTAGATCCAAATTCGAGAAAACAGGGACAGTTATTGACTTACTGCCTGAGCGAATAGCGAGTAACTCGGTCTGCCGATCTGAGGATCATATTCATGCGTTGTTGCGGTTGCGATACTGAATGATTGGCAGACGAGTTTGTAGCGTGGGCCTGTGCAGCCATGCAGGAGGTACGTTTTGCCCTTCTCACTGGTTTTGATACAGTCAAAGATGTAACAGGATTGGTGGTAGTTGTATTGTTGTTGATGTTATGACTCTGTGTTGCTGGTTTAGACCTAATACGGCAGGAAGATGGATCACAGCTACTGTTGACCAACCAACTGTTTCTACAATTTCCAGTCAAGATAAAGAGACCCTATTTTTTCGGATACGCATGCAATATTGATAATATAATTCGTTTTATCGATCTTATATATAAGAAGCATGTGTTAATGAATGTATGTAAGCGTAACTTAAAAGGGAAATGAACAAATGAGAGAATATAAATGGATAATGTCATGGAAGAAAGAAAAAAGGCAAGATATAGAAAAATACTTCGAATAAAAATAATAAACAAAGTAATATATAGGAAGAGAAATAGATAAATAAATAATTGTTTAACCTTTTCACGACTGTTGTTGCGGTGGACCGTGATAACAGCCTTTTGGTGGGATCTCTTTCTTTATTTCCCACTAGAGCAGTAATGGTTCCTTTTTGACTTCTGGTTTGTAATAAGGGTCCCAAATATGGGCTATAATACAACATGCACATTAATCCCAATTTTAAAAAGACAAAAAGCGCTCTCTCTCTCTCCCCTCCCTTCCTCCCTCCCCCTCTTTCTCTCTACAATAAATATACTTTATACTTACTGTACAACAGTAGATGTCCCTGTAGTTGCATTAAGAGAAGTTTGAGCTGTTGATATGCCTCTTCTTCTGGCTTTAATTCTGCACAATTTATCACCTTGAGTCAACGTACTGTACCTAGTCGTGGCGCTAGCCCCAGCCACTGGTCCAGGATCGTCCAATTTTATTTCATCCACGCGATGCATTATCCCTGACACATTATCCTCCATCAGGTTCTTTACATCTCCTTGGAAAGAGGCTGCTTTAGATCTACCAGCTATCGAATATATTCCATATTCATGCACCGAATTTCCATTTTCAGGTTGCAATGGCTCTTTCAACAATGATCGAAGATACATTTCTTTTCTAAAGGACACAAAAACATCAGTTTTTTTTTCTATTACAATATAATTTTCAAGACAGATGTAGTATAATAAAAATAAAACGAAAGTGACGAATATGGACATACATTTAAATTCAAATATATACACACCCACCTCTCCAGCCATTGTTGCTGATGCCCAATTACAGAACCTGGCCTACATATCCTTATCCAAGCGATTGTTTCGTGAGCCGTCAAATGATAATGCTTCATAATGTAGCAACCTATGAGAGAACCCGTTCTACCAAGACCCGCTTTACAATGTACGGCAACCGCGCCACTTGCATTTTCCGCTATTTTGAGAAACTGATGCATTATTACATCCGTCGGCGTTGAGCCGTCCATAAAGAATAGATCTTTATGAATGAAACCGGCATCGGTGAAGCTTGCAGCATCATAAACCTTCTTATTAAGCCGTATAATTGTTGTTATGTTATTACGGCGAAAATATGTAAAATACCATTCTGGGCCATGAAGTGGATAACCTGTAGAAAAGGTACATAATTCTTAATGCATTATCTTACATAGTCATACAACTATCATTACATATAATTATTATCAAGCTAATGATTTAAATGATAAAGGCCAAAAATTAAATGTGTACAGATAGATCTTTGCTATATACGTTCCTTAAAAAAAATATATTTTTATAGTCTTTTGATTTATTGTCACACATTCATCTTCAAATTTTGCTCATACTTGTATGTGTCCCCTTGCTTTTGCACTTGCAAACACTCATTCCATGGATCTGTTTGTTTACCAGATTCCCTCTCATTATTGCATTCTTTTTCATGCACACAATTTTACATCGTCACTAATACAATTAAGATGGAAGGTACGCACCATCTTCCATTTTAGATCTCGCATGTGGACCACAGAAAGCAATGAACTTTCCAGGAACTATCCAATTTAAATCTCCATTCTCAACTCTTTCAAAGTGTTCATATTCCTTAACACAGAAATCTTCAAAATTAAAGAAACCAAGTCGATGGCACTTGTATATAGCACTTAA
This sequence comes from Mycetomoellerius zeteki, assembly GCF_001594055.1. Lineage (NCBI taxonomy): Eukaryota > Metazoa > Arthropoda > Insecta > Hymenoptera > Formicidae > Mycetomoellerius > Mycetomoellerius zeteki. The sequence goes on along the minus strand of NW_017256991.1, from coordinate 98,197 downwards.
ACAGTCTCTTAACGATATCTGATAGCATGGTGGTCCAACTGAAGCATCACGAAACATGATAAACGAAGGACTATTTGGACTTTTAGTTAAACATTCATAAACTTCTTGTATTGTACGCTTGCAATACAATATCTGAAAATAAAAAATAGGTTTTAATGCAACAATAAATAAATCCTCTTTTCATAAAATTTGAACCTAGAGAGTAATAAAAAAAGTTTGATCACAAAGTATTATGTTTATCAAATTATTAATAATGTGTATCTACAAAAATACAAACTCTAGAGTATTAATTTTATCTTATTAAAGACCAAAAAGTAATAATTAACATTCAAAATGGCTTTCTTTAACTTTGATACAAGTTTTAAGGCGTTTCAGTAACACATTAACGATAGCACATCTTTACATGGATAAATTCTACCAGGCAGCCAATAAAGTAGTCTTCAGTTCACCAGCCAACAAAAATTTTTCCGAATCCCTTTAGTATTTAAAATTAAAAGAATACTAGTGTCGCATCTATTAAACCAATTAAACGCAATAATTTTCGTGAGGGATTTTTCAGAGTTTATGTTGAGAAAAAAACTTTTAATTGAAATGTTTTTTTAACCATTTCTTAGTCTATCTTATGGCATTTAGAACTGTCAAATCATAACAACAATTTGCTTGATATAAACAAGCTCTTACAATTTGTACCTCTGAAATAAGGGTCTCCAGACTAGTAGGTTATACAAAGAAATAACGTCGAATAAAACATCTAATTCGATACGAAAATGTTTTACAAAAATTTATGCGTCAATATATAGTATTGATATACAGTATACAATGATGTATCAATGTTCATAAATCTTGTGTGTGTGTGTGTGTAAGTCACATTTCATTGATAAAACAGCAATCTCATGGGCTGTCTTGTCAGTATCCCTTTAGTAAGATGTAACTAATACTTCAAGAGGTCAATCATGTAACTTTTTCTCCATGGATGGAAACATGAAGTGAAAATTTTATGTATGTGTGTGTGTGTGAATATATACATACATAAATACACAAAAATTTTTACTTTTCACATTTCCGTTCTAGAGAAAAAGTTACATGATTAATACCTTGAGTTTGCCTTATTTTAAAAATATGTTACTATTCAGGTAGCAAAATGGACGTCAAAATAATAGGTATCTTTAATGGAACTTTGGCATCAAAATGACAACAGATAATATTAACTTGCCTAATAATTCGATAAGACACAAAATTTTGTAGCTATTCATTTGTCATTCCGAATATATATGTTGACTAACAAAAAAATCATAAGAGAAAAAAATCTGTATTACCGCGTAACTTCCTATAAGAAATGCAGCATTAACTCTTTTCTCCGAATCCATCGTTGTATAATGCACAAGTTTCTTTTTGCTGAGTGCAATGCCTTTTAACTTCTTATTAACTTTTTGGCAGTATCTGTATAGCACGGCCAGATTTAGGGGACCAAAGTCGGAGTAAAAATTTTCATATACCAACTCGTTGTCAATACTGAAGTAGTGAGTGTTTGGATTACTTTTTGGTTTCATTGCTGTTCTTAATGTTACAAAATACAATCGATCTGAAAGAAGAAACAATTTATTCTTCATTCTGAACATCAAGTGAAAGAAATACGTTGTGAACGTTTTAACAACTTTATACATAAAATAATGTAAAACTTTCAGTTGTAGACTGCAATTTTGATTGCAAGACTGCAATGACAATAACAAATGCTATTTCTGAAGAAACATCCAAAAAAGTATTTAAATATCTTAAAAGTATAACAATTATGGTTTTAAGATGTAAAATGTAATTTAACAGTGCATAAATATGAAATAAATTTGAGTATCATTTATTTAAATTAAAAGGAGCGTTTTTCTGTCGGAGACCTTGCAGATGTTTCGTTGTAACGAAGCAAAACTGTGTAACGATAGCTCCGACGTAACAACCTGGCCGCAGTTACAACCGGGGGCATGTCTGGGCAAGTCGCGCGGCCAGCACACTTTCTCGCGCCGTCATCAAAAATAGATTCTAATCCAGAACGAAGATACCTTTTATGAATTCAGCCGCGCACGCCAAAACCTCGTTCGCGTCCTCCATCGTGATCCAGTATCGGGTGTACGGCGCAGTAGCAGATACCGATCAGGTGGATCTGTCATCAGCGCGACGTTAATGCAAATAGGAGTAGCGTTCGAATTAGCGGCGCGATATAACGCGGGAGCGGGCAGCGGGGAGCGTGCTGCGAGAGTGGGCGGGTAACTAGGCGAAGGAGGCGAAGCCTCCGGTGACTCCGGTCTCTGCCTACGCCGACGCGCGCAAAAATCGGAGATGCATTACGTCCAATTACGTCAGGCGAGCGCGTCGCGCCGCGCTACGCCGCCTTCCCGGTGACCCGTGCATACGCTGTGTGCCTGTAATCCGTATTATGACGGAGCCCCGCTCCGTCTATGTACACCCATACACCCACGTCACGATGACAGAAACAGGGTGGGACGCCGTCGCGAGACCGTTACGGAATTCAAACTCGAGGGGGAGAACGGAACCGGATTCTGCGATGTTTTGCGATTGGTGATGGCACTCAGGGGATGCTATTTCATTTGTGCGTTTTTGTCGTACGGCAAATTTTTCAAGCCTGTTGATTGGCTGTGGGATAGAGAGATCCGAGGACCTCTCTGTTTTGTACACATTTGTCGTACGACAAAAACGCACAAATGAAATATCACCCAGGCACTGATGGCCGATGACTGCTCAGCCCTGCTTTTTTTTTTTTTTTTTTTTTTTTTTTTGAGACGCAGGGGAAATGCTTTGCGCATTCCCATCCCCCTCGGGGGAGGGGGGTGGGATATGTGGGACTCCTCCTCGGAAGCAGCTGCCCCCGAGGCCCTACCCACTAAAACCCCTGCGGGCGTACCTAACCCGTCCGTTTTGGGACTCATCTGGGAACTTCGCATCAGCAGTACTTCCAGATGCGCCCCCCGGAGTCACGCAAAGCGTGTCTATCCTAGATAAGATAAAATACCATGGAGGGTTGATGACGCCGGCATCAACCCCCCCCCCTAACCCTGTGGCTCATCACGAGGGGACAGGTCGCCCCCGCTCCCTATCCCATGAGTCACCCACTGAGGCGGGTCGAAATAATCCGACTGGGCCTCCCCGTTATCTTCGTTCTTATACCTAAGATTCCCTAAAGGCTAGACCATCCATCCCGCTATGCGGTATGGTTGTCCGTCATCTCCTACAGCACCCAAAATGCCCGTGGGCTCTAAAGTCTACCCAGCACGCGTAGATCTAGCTTATACAAGGGTTACTCCCTGTCTATTTCTTTCTACTGACTCTTTTTTTGTTATTACTTTTTCGCAAAAGGTAAGTATCGCCTTTTGGAACTTTTCCTTTCTCATTAATCTAATTATTGCCGCCCAAGTTAGGTCGATTCCTACTACTCCTGTTAGCTCCGCGCGTTCATGAGTCCACGCTGGACAGAATCTTAGGGTGTGTCTGGCGGTGTCATTTGCCGAGTCACAGTGCCAACACCTTGATGTGTTTTCTTTTCCTATCCTGTTGAGATATCTCCCAAAGCATCCGTGTCCGGTTAATATTTGTGTTAACCGAAATGTAAGGCCCACCTTTGCATCCATCCACTCCTGTAGTTGCTCTTCTACGGCTCTTAGGACCGCATCTTCTCCTTTATTTTGATGTTTTATCCATTCCTTCCATTTCTTGATTAATTTCTTATTAGCTGCTTCCTTGATAATGTCTATTGATCTTTTTGGAATCGGTATATTAGGCATACTGTTTCTCTTTAAATCCGCAATTCTTTCGTACGTTTCTTCATACTTAATCGCTTCCAATTCTAAGGGAGGAACTCCTGAAAGCGCAGTGTTTATTGCGAAGGATGTAGTCCTATAAGCCCTAATTATCCGTCCCGTAATCCTTCTTTGGGTAGCCCTAAGGATTTGTATAACCTTCTTATTCTTACGTGCCTCATAGGCCCAAATAGGGGCACCATATAAAGCTATAGATGTCACTACGTTTGAATATAACTTTCTAATTTTGTTGTTAGGCCCTCCTAAATTTGGAAGAAGTCTACTCAGTGCTAAGCCTGACTTTTCGAGTCTGGGGGCTAAATTTTCAAAATGTTCCTCAAAGGTCCATTTACTGTCAAGTGTTAGCCCCAGATACTTCATTCTCTTTCCTACTTTAATATCTATATTTGCCACTTTAACTATCGTATTGGCTGGTCTTCCTCTCAAGTAGAATCCTGCTATCTCTGTCTTCGAAGGAGCCACCTCTAGTCCCATGTCTTCTATTCTTTGAATAATAGTATCCACTGCAAGATTTGCTCCGACAGTTGCCTCTTCCCAGTCACTACCCGACGCCAGAACCAATGTGTCGTCTGCATAGCAAATTATCATGCATTCCTCTGGCAGTTCTTTCTTTCTCATTACCGCATCGAATCCGATGTTCCAGAGTAGAGGACCCAATATGGAGCCCTGTGGGACACCTCTCTGCACATCTCTGTCTTCTGTTATGCCATCGCTGTTAGTGAACACGAGACTCCTACTGTTTAAATAGTCCCTAATCACTCTTCTTAAGTACAATGGGACCTTGAGTTTGTTTAAGGCACGGCCAATAACTTTCCATGGTAAGGAATTAAATGCGTTTTTTATATCTAGCGAAACTCCAATTACCACTTTGTCATTCTTAAAGGACTCCTCCATATAAGTTCTAGCCGCCGATATTGCATCAATCGTGGATAAACCTCTTCTGAATCCAAACTGTGTAATACTTAGGTTCCGTCCCTTTGTATTCATATGAGTCACGATCCTTTCTGAGATAATTCTTTCCAGTATTTTTGCTTCATCATCCAGCAAACATATTGGACGATATCCAGCAGCTTGGTTATCTGGTTTGCCATGTTTCCTCAGTAGTACTAATTTAGCCTTTTTCCACAGTTTAGGGAATTTTCCTTCTTTTAAGCAGACTGCGTATAACTCTCTTATTTCCATTGTCATTTCTACAATCGCTAAGGCCCATATTTTGGAGTCGATTCCACTTATTCCCGGAGCTGCATTCTTTTTGAGCATCTTTTTGACCGCCCAAGTCAATTCTTCTTGCGAAACCATTAGGTCTTCCTTCCATGATTGGACTCCTTCCGTTGGTAGCTCCGGTTCCCTCCAATTATCCGCCTCTTTCTTTTCATATGGAAATAATCCTGTTAAAACTCTATCCAACACGTCGTCCTCTAGTGACTCAGTATACGGGAGTGCCCATCTCCTCAGTTTACCAAGAACTGACTTGTACGGCCTTCCCCATGGATCTTCATTAAGCGACAGGACAAACTCTTCCCATGCTTTTGCTTTCGCCTTTCTTAATGTTTTACTGAAAGTATCCCTTGCTTGTCTGAATTCCCCAAGATATTTTTGTTTCTCAAAGTCATTCTGATCATATGCCGTCCTTCTATTTATCCTCCGTAATCTTCTGCGTGATGCATTCAGCTCTGACCTAAGCTCTGCCAACTCATCCGACCACCAAGGCATCGTTTTACGAGGTCTTAGCTCAACCTTTGGCATAGCAGTATTGCATGCATTTTTTAATATACCTCTCAGTGTTCTGGCTCGTGTTTCTGTATCATTTGTTCTAGGATGATTAGACCCAACCCAGTTCCCTACTATTACCGATGCTATAAATAAATCTTCGTCCAATTTCTTGGTTGCCCATCTTTTTGTCTGTGGACCCCTCATTTTATTCATCTGCATCCCTGTTAGATGGATATTTACCTCTATGTACCTATGGTCAGATTTGCTCTCTCTATTTGAGACGGTCCATGAGATAACTCTTCGAGCTGCAATCGGGTTGGCAAACATTATGTCGATTATTGATTCACCGAAATTTCCGATGTACGTGCTCCTTCTTCCTGTGTTGAGACAACATAATCCCAGGCGACTAGCCCATTCAGCAACCAGAGTTCCTCGTTGGTCAGTCTTTCTTGATTGCCACATATTGGCTTTCGCATTAAAATCTCCGGCTACATAGATCGGTTTCTCCCAATTCATTGGGATCCATCTCTCTAATTCGTCTAGGGTTTCCTCAAATTCCCTAATATCCATGTTGGGAGACAGATACACCCCAATTACCACCATGTCCCCCCACCGTATGGAGACGAAGTGTTTTCCTTTATCCAATGGAGTGCAAGGAATGGCATTCCTTTTATGCCTCCATGTAATAGCCACCGTCTTATTGTCATTAGATGTCCAATGTGGGTGATCTTTGGGAACCACATAGGGTTCAGAGATCACTGCCAATGAGAAGTCACCTTCCATCATCGTCTGTAGGAGCACATCATGGCCATCTCTCGAATGGTTAATGTTGGCCTGAATTATACTGTTAGTCATTATTGTCTTTATTGGAGATCCCTCCGTCTCTCCTTTCTTCTTTATTTGAACCCTCCTGCCCATCGATAGTCCAGTCTTGTCCTTCTTTCGGCCATTCCGCTACGACCTCTAGTGTCTGGGAATCTATTTGACTGTTCTTCGTTTTAACTTCTTCCATTTCTTCAGAAGTATCCATTTTTTCTGTATTTATATTCTCCTTCATGCTACCCGCCTCTAATGCTTTTGTAACGTTTCTTACTGTTTCCTTTCGAGGAGAATCTTCAACTTTCTCTATTGGGGTCATTTCTATTTCCCCTGCAGTTACCCTCTCCTTTCTTTCTGTGCATTCATTTATATTCTTCGGAGTTGCCAGTTTTTCTCCCCTGTTTATCCTTTTCAAGGGGGTAGGTTTGCACGCCGGACCTCCCATTCTGTGATTTGCACTGAGATTTCTTTCCGAACAAATCAGACAATGTGCCCGGAAAGCACATTCCTTTGCCATATGACCCTCCTGTCCACATCTATAACAGGTCCTGCCCCTATCTATTTCGCTTCTGCATTGATTTCTCACATGACCTAATTCAAAACAGCGGTAGCATTGAGTTTTTCTCTCCGGTAGTAGATCCACGCGTCCCATCGTCCAACCTATTTTAATTCTTCTTATTTTGGTGATTATTTTAGCTGCCGCCAAAGGACATCGGAGCCATAAAGTCCCTAATCCATTGAAGGCCGGTATGATTTCTCCTAACTTTACTGTTTCTGCCATACATTTTCCTACTGTAGTAATCGTCTGCATTATGTCTTCCTTAGATACCGACTCTTCTAGGTCTCTCAGTCTTACATCTGCCATCTTTTCCGGTCTAGATATAAGTACGTTCTCCTGATCTTTAAACACCTCTTTTAATTTATTCGCAAGATCGTTTGCTTTATCTTGACTTTCTAAACCTGGAATTTCCAATAGAAGCGCCCCTGTTCTTGTTTTTCGCGGTCTGATCTCTCCTATACCTATCGACTCAATGTCTACCTGAGACTTTGCCCTTCTCATTGTTTCAGCATAACTAGTATTTCCTCTGCAGCTAATTTGGACCGCAGCCGATCTTGGAACTCTTCTAATTCTTTCTTCTACCTTTTCCTTCTTCTCGACTTTCCTTGCTTTCCTACCTATAACCTTGGTCCATGGCATTACCTCTTTTTTCCTGTTAGATTCAGTCTCTCTTCTTTCTTCTATTCCGATTCTTTCCTTTTTTGTGCTGCTTTCTACTTGTTGCTTCTTTTCCAATGGGTTCCCCCCTTTTTTCTTCTCCTTATCAACTACAGGATCATTCGGGCCCTTGATTATTCTCATTCCCTGATTACCGGCTTTCCCAGGTGTTTCGCGAGTTCTTCGGCGACTATTTCTCTTATTATGTCCGCCAACTCTTTTGAGTTAACATTCATTTTTCCCTTTAATTCTTTTCTTCTCTCTTCTTCTCTAAGCTCCTTCCTATCTTCCGAGGATTTGATACTAGTTTCCGATATGTACCTCTTATGGGAGGCATATATGGCTCTTTGTTCTTCAATATTCTCCTTTATCAACTTTCTTTTCCCACTAAGGGTAGGACGCCTCACCTCCGGCCATTCTTCTGGTCTGTCCAGCGTTACTTTAGCCGTTTCTTTTTCTACTTCCATCTGTTCCGAGTCCGTAGTACTGAGACCCTCCCTTGTCCTTATTCTCATTGATGGAACCCTTCTTGGACTCCTTTTTCCCATTTTATTTGAGCCTTCTTTTGTGTTAGTAGTCTTATTATTTTTATTAACCTTTTCTTTTTTTAATTCCTGCAGCTCCTTTTTATAAATTTCCGCTTCTCCTGCTGATTGCAGGGCTTTTCTCCTTTCCAATTCTACCTCGTCCTCCAGCCTTGTTCTCAGAATTCCTATTTCTCTTTTAAGTGCTCTCACCTCTTCATTTTGTGCTTCCTCTTTAGATAAAGTAGCCCTTTCCTTGAAAATTTCCATAATGCCTAATGAAGATGCCGCAGCCATCTTCAGGCCTTTTTGGAAGGTTCCCTTCAGGTTGCTAGAGACCCTAGCTATCCTTAGGACTTCTGTCAAGCTGTCATGTGCCTTCTTTGCCAATTCATTATTTGATAACTCCTCCATTTGCTCTTTAATGCCCTCAATGTTGACTTTAGCTTTCTTGAATAACTCTAAGTCGCTATACTGTCTAATAATCCTTTCCCTATCCAATTGTAGAGCTTCCTCCTTTACTTTGTTGAACTTTTGTATCTCTTCCCTTATTCCAACGTATTCCCCCGTTGTCCTCCTTTTTTTACTCCCAGATGAATCCCTCCTTTCCATCTTTACTGGTGTTGATATATCTGAGTCCTCTGATATTACCGCTTTTCTGTTTTTCTTTTTATTACCTACAGAGTCAACATCCATCTCACTTCCAGACGAGCTTGTCCCAATCTCGACAGTTTCTGTTTCCATAGCGGAAGAATCCGTACCTCCAATAGTCTCTTTTATCCTGGATCTCATGAACCTCGGACCCGGTTTTCTGAAAAGGGATCCCCTATATCCTCTTATTCCTAGTTCCTCTCTTTTCATATCAACTCTTACTTCTTGTTGTATGGATGTTCCCGCTTCTTCTTCGTCCTTATCCTTCGTTTCCTTTTTTATATTTCTCCTTTTCTTTTCCTCTTCTGATGCTTTATTTTTATTTGTATCCATTTTTGCTTGATCCTATTTCCCGCATCGGCTTCGCGATCCAGGGTATACCCTCCTTGTCTAACGCAAGTCCCCAAGTTCCCCCGGGGGAACCGCATATACCTCTGTTACGCGGAATTATCATCGCGCAAACTGGGTTCCAGGCCCTTACCAGTTTTGGGCTGTTGTGCTAGGCCCTCCACCTTCGGGGCTCCCCTGGCTCCGACCCCAGGGGCACCGATGCGGGTGGCGCCACCCAAGGGGCCCCACGGACAGTTTGGGCATGGTTCGGCGTCAACTCCCGCACCCTCTCCGCCGCGGCAACCAGCACGCCTTCTGGCGACGATCTATCGTCCCCAGTTGGCAATTATACTCCGCCCGATTATCGTTTTTATAAACTCTGTCACGAAAACCAAGCACTACTCTACACCTCCCTTCGACCACCCCCACAGGGGACAGGCAGGCGCGCCGGGGATGCGCCTCCAAGAACGCGCTGTGCCACGCGGGGCACATAAGGCCCCCCCGGCGCACCCCCCCATCCCCCAAGGGCATCCAAGGTCCCTAACTCCACTTCACTTCCACGTCACTTTACGATCGTTTGTATTAAACTTAATATTCCTATCATCATTATTTTATTTACATATACAACATACTCTCTACAGGTTACGGTTCCTTGTTCAGCGGAATTCTCAATTCTTAAGGCCATGCCAGCAGAATTATTTGACGGCAATAACCTCTTCACCGCAGCCTACAAGATTTTTATCTTTCGTCACTCATCCTTTATTTATACTATTTATTCGGTAAGTATCTATAATATTCCTTCCTTTCCTATTTTCGTAATTTAAAATATCTTCCACTAATAACATCCTGTGTATCATTATTCTATTAACACTTATCCTGCTTTGCTTTACTCTCTTATAGACCTCAATTTTTACTATAATATCAGTTTAAACACCGCAAAGGCATTCCTATCTTTTGATATTTAACTGTGTATTCCATTCGCGACATTTACTCGTTACGTCTACTATATACACTCTCCAAGAGCTATTGTTATTTCAACAGTTACCCTATCTCCTCTGCGATTTACATTTCATTTATTCTATTTTACATTATATACACTCTATTTCCTACGCATACAACTTATAATATTTTTGTGGCTCAAATCAGCACCTTTTTTAACTTTTCCAATAATTTAACGTCAATACTTTTATGATAACATTTATTAGTCTACGATTGTCTTTATTAATCTCCAATATCTCGCATAAGTGTTTCATTTCGTAAGTATCTATCTGCCTTAATCACGTAAGTTCCCACACCTCTAATTTCTTATTCTGATTATTTCTTTTTGTCCAATCCCTTTATAGTGCCTATATCTTACATTTCCTCCGTTACTATTTCGTTACATCAATCTTTCTTTACCTTTCGCTCGTATTATCAATTTACTTTCATTTTGGAATTACTTTACTATCTAGCTTTGCTTAATTCGTCTATATTTTACCTTATGTTCTTTTTACCAGGTTTATGTACTTCATATTTTTACTAAAATTTTTTTCCAAACATAACATTTAGGGTTTCATATTCCTATAATTTGAATTTATTATGTTTATCTGTTCAGTTATCACTATCACATGACCAATTAGTATAATTCCATTTCGTACATTTACTTTTCTTTTTATGTTACTTTATATTATTGCGATATTTCTTATCTCAACTTACTCTATTCCATTTCGTTTTACTAGTAACCTTAAATTTATTGCTTTGATTTACCCTATATTGATTTTAACTTGAATTTTCGCAGGTATATGTATTGCTACCTTCCAGTTCTACGCATGCTACTCTTATATATCGCTTGGATCCGCCTTATAGTATGCGGGTTCGCCTTTACCTATCGCCTCAAGTTTTGTACATATGTAATTCATTACGTTATCCTTAATCCATTGGCTGCGTTCAGCAGACTCAACAGTTTTGCAACCGTTTTATGATTGTCTGCTGAGATAGGACCATTCTTCTAGATCTAAAAGTATGATCCAATCAGCACGAAGGAAACTTCCAACAGTTGTAAAACAAACGTTCTGCTGAACGCAGCCATTGTTTGAACGGATCCCCCTTTAGTATACGGGTCATTCTATATTGTTTAAAATCGAGCGTGCCTACTATCTGTGTACCTATTCCTATCACATTTATTCGTTATATCCCTCGCGGTAGCCAATCATCGAGCGTTTATATGGGTCCGCCCTATAGCGTGTGGGCTCGCCTTTGCCTTTCGCTCCAAATTTGAACACACCTCGCGTTGTCGCGTCACAACAGGTAACCACTAACCTAACGTCGGTGTTTTCTTTCATCTTCGTTGCCTCGTACATCATACCATCCTCGCACTCATTGATCTCGCTTGTATTAGCCTTATTATTCCTATCATCATTATTTTATTTACAAATGCCATATATTCTCTACAGGTTACGATTCCTTGTTCAACGGAATTCTCAACTCTTGAGGCCGTGCCTACAGAATTATATGACGGCCATAACCTCTACACCGCAGCCTGCAACATTTTTATCTTTCGTCCCTCAGTCTTAATTTATGCTATTTATTCGGTAAGTATCTATAATATTCCTTCCTTTCCAAATTATCGTATTTTATAATGTCTTCCAATAATAAAATCCTGTGTATCATTGTTCTATTAACACTTGTTCTGCCTTGAATTACTCTTTAATAGACCTCAATTTATAATACCATATCAGTTTAAGCCCCGCAAATTAGGCATTCATATCTTTTTTGCTGTTTACCTGTGTAATCCATTCGCAACATTCACTCCTTACATCTACTATACAGGGTGTTTCCAAATTAAATGGCAAAACCCTGTATACCCTTTCCAGAAGCTATTGTTATTTTAACAGTTGCCCTATCTCCTCTGCAGTTTACATTTAATTTATTTTAATCTACACTCTATTTTCCTACGTATACGACTAATCATATTTTGTAGCTCACAATAGCATTTTCTTTAATTTTACCGGTAGCTTAGCATCAGTACTTTTTAGATAACCTCTATTAATCTACGTTTGTCTTTTCACAGGTATACATTTATACAGACCTATGTCGCATCTCCGTACCTATGAGCACCCGGCTGTGATGGATGCATCGGATGGACCTTATCCTCGATCGTATAGTCCAAGATTTCCATTTCTAATTTATAAATTATAATGCCACCCATTTGTCCGAGTCTATATCCTTGCGCGTGACATTCCTTTACCCTAAATATTTCGCATAAGTATTTCATCTTATAACTATCTACCTAACTTAATCGCGTAGTTTCCCACACCTACAATTTCTTATCTAATTATTTCTTTTTGTCCAATCACTTTATAGTACCTATATCTTAACTTTCCTCCGTTACTATTTCATTACATAATTCCTTCTTTACCTTTCGCTCGTATTATCAATTTACTTTCAATTTGAAATTTTATACTATCTAATTTTGATTAATTCCTTTTTGTATTTTACTTTATGTTCTGTTCGCAGGGTTTATATCCTTCATCTCATTACAAAAATTTTACTAAGCATAACATTTAGAGTTTCGTATTCCTATAATTTTGAAGTTACTAAGTTTATCTATTTAATAACTATCGCATGACCAAATTGTATATTTCCATTACATACGTTTAAGTCTTGCAATATTTTTATATCTTAACATTCCTACACATATGATCAATATTTCCTCTATCTATTAAATTTCCGCGAGATCACTTTTCTTAATCAATAAATTAACAAATAAATAAATAAATAACTAGACAACCCAATAAGGACACTTTAACGCAGTAGTAACTTAATCTAAATCTCTATATACAATATCATTACGCAAGTTTTACTAAGCATAACATTTAGAGTTTCGTATTCCTATAATTTTGGAGTTACTAGGTTTATCCATTTAATAACCATCGCATGACCAAATTTTATATTTCCATTGCATACGTTTAAATCTTGCAATATTTTTATATCTTAACATTCCTACACATATAATCATTATTTCCTCTATCTATTAAATTTCCGCGAGATCACTTTTCTTAGTCAATAAGTTAACAAATAAATAAATAAATAACTAGACAACCCAATAAGGACGCTTTAACGCAGTAATGACTTAATCTAATCTCTATATACAATACGGATTCCTCCTTTGCTATACATTAGTATTTACAAATTATTATTCCTTTTCATTACCTTTGTCATCTAAATATCCACTTATTATTTCTGTCCTTATTTGACGATTTGATACTATATAATGTACCAGTTAATGTTCCTCTATCAAAAGATACTGAACTCTTATAGTGTTACCTGTGTTATAACGAAATCTGATTTAATTTTAACATATGTATTCTGTATTTATCTATCTTGGTTCTAGTATACAAATATTATGATATCTTTTAATAAGGTTTTATTTTGTTTTTATTGAGGAGAAGGAGAAGGACATTCTTTCCTCCTACATATACGAGTTTTGGCGTTATTACTTTGACCCCTGCCAGCGGAGCTTCTACCAGCTACTAGTATTCATTCACGTAATTAATTAATTAATGGCTATCATATATTATTTTATGTTATCTTTGCTTTTATTTTCTTAGCATCATGAATCTCTAATTCCTTTATTTTTTAGGTTTCCGAAAAGATATGTTTTCTTGATGCGAATTCCAATTCATCGTGTTAGGTACCGCATATTCATTGTGCCCAGTTTACATGTGTTGCTGCCAGTTCTGTGGGTATATGAAAAACCATTTTCATAGCATGCTGGGCAATGCGACCTATTTCTGCAGTCTCCTATTTTATGTCCCATTTCTCCACAGTTGAAACATGATCCCCTTCTATCTACCTTACTGTCACAGTTCATTCTTACATGACCATTCGCTAGGCATTTAAAACATTTCAGAGGGCGTTTCTTCAAAATTTCTATACTGGCCCACGTCCAGCCTATTCTTATTTTGTTTCCTGTACATATCCTCGCTGCTGTTGTGCTGGGGCATTGGATCCATATCGATCCCATCCCATCTATCGCTTTTTTGATTTGTCCCATTTTGCCACCTTCAAAATCCCGTCCACTCAGTCTCACCAATGCCTCTTCTACCTCCTGCTCCGTGATTGAATCATCCAGACCTGAGATTATAAATTCCGTCTTTGGAGTTGGCCTGTTAATGTGTACCTCTTTATCTCTAAATACCTCTTTAAGCTCTTCCGCTAGTTTATCTGCTTTATACTTTTGGTCTTGTCCATGTATCTCAAAGATCAATCCTCCTGTCATCGATCTTCTGATGTTCATATTATTGATTATGTCTAGATTTTGTAAGTTTATGTTCTCTTTTGCTGTTGTTAGTGCCTCCGCGTATCCAATATTCCCACCACAAAACATGGTAACCGCCGATGTGTTTCTTAAGTTAATTCTTCCTTGTCGTCCTTGGTTCCTTGCGTCGTATGTATCGTATTCTTTATTTCCATCCTCTGTATAGTTATTTGAGCGCATCTCCGTCCAGTCGATTCTTCTATTGCTATCTACCTCCATATTTCTTCTGTTCTCCTGCCTACTATACTCATTTAAGTTCGAACTGCTGTTGGAAACCCTTCTTGTTTGTATGCAATTATTTTTATAATTTAACCTAGCCTCGTTTCTTTGTAAGTTTCTGTTATACTTTTTTGCTTCTATTTTTTCACTTTTATTTTTATAGTTGTATCGATCCTTAATAGAATCCCACTTGTTTGTATCCCCGTCTGTCGTTTCGCTATCTCCTGTGTCGGAATAAATTTTTTTCAATCCTTGCCATATTTTTGAGTTTGTAGTTTTGTATCTTTGATTCGTGTTCAACGTTTTCATATTAGTTATTCTTGGTGCTTCACTAAGTGCTTCCGGTCTCTTCTTTCTTTTTGGAGATTCTAAAGGTGATCTATTCTTTCGTTGTTCTCTCATTTCTTGTATTGTGTCTTCTAGTCTTTTTACATCATTTTTCAAGTTCTCAATTTCTTTTTCTTGTTTCTGAGCTACCTCTTTCCAGTAGCGTTCCTCTCCTCCGTCCGCTCTTTCCAACAAAAGTTTTATTGCTTGCTTTATTCTCCGAACTTTATTTTTTGTTGAAATTTTATCTACTCCTTTTGCACAATCCTCAGATTCACCATCACTTCCGCTGTCCAGCTCCTGCAGCCAATCTAGTAAATTCATATCCTTTACCAGAGTCTCTTTTCCTTCCATAATTTTCCTTTTTTTAGGAGTTTCCCTAACGTCCAAGATTCATCAACCACCATACCTATCTTTGTAGCGATGTCCTCGTTCTCAGGTGGTGTAAGTCCTGATGCAGCTTTTTCCAAATTAGTGACTGCTTGCGATAGTGAGATTGGCTCCTGTGATATTTTTGTCTCTTTATAATGCGATTTTTCCATGTAACTTCCTCTTTTCGTGGGTGAGTTCTTCTTCATAGTAGTTATTTCTGCATCCTCTTCCACTGGAGATCTTCTTATAATATCACATTTTTTAAATGGAGAACATTCCATATCCCTGATACGTTCCATTTTGGAGTCTTCTGAATTTTTATTTTTACTAAGTTTACCTCCACCCTCCACTTTCTTTCTTTTTTCCTGTATTATTTTACTTGGCAAGTTCATTATTATAATTTTTTTTTTTTTTTCAATCTGTTCGCGTTTTCCAAATTTCGATTTATATTCTCTTCTTTGTATCTATTCTCGCGTTTTACCATGAATGGTCAAATTCTATTTTACCGACACATTTATAACATTCTTACTTATACTCCTGCTCCTGTGTTGATATAAGATTTATGAGCATTTAGTTAATTCAACATTATATAACAGTGATTGTGTTCTTTTAATTTTATCAGATTTCTACTATGCGGGTTCTAGCATAAATCACTGGACGTATATCCCACATACACATCTACGCCTCCAGGGCTTATCCATTCGACTCCACGACCGACTCGGATCATTCAATATCTAGTACAGTACTTTTATAACATTATCCTAGTACGCTATTCGCTTTCTAATTATTCAAAGTTTCACCTACCTTCATACCTAAATTCAGGCGCGTTATTCTAAATCGATATTGATCAGTAACAAGCTCTGCTCTAATTATATATTGAAAGATTTTCTTTTCTTTTCCAGATTCCTAATTATTATAAGAACCACTACCGGATTTTATATATTCAAGCTCATTTGAACCTCCAGACTATCAAGAACTCATTCTTCTCATCCGGCTCACCTCTTGCACGGTTCACCTTCAGTGTATCTCAGAACTTGCCTATTTACCTTATCTTGGCCTACTATTCTCTAATCGATATTTATGTTTTTATACTAACTTATTACTAAAGCGTTTATCTTTATTATTCATTGATCAGCTGTTTTAGTTTTAATATCAGATTATTTACAGGATTCCATTTCTACCTATTTCGGCATATTCTTCTGGATGCGAAATTTATCATGTATGTCTAAATATTTTAATATAGTAACTACAGGTTTAACTAAACTAACTTCATACATAAATTCAAGCGCATTATTCTAAATCGATATTGTTCAGAGACAAACTCTGCTTTAATTATATATTATTTTCCTTTCTTTTCCAGATTCCTAGTTCTTATACGGACCACTACCGAACCTTATATATTTAAGTTCATTTGCACATCCAGGCTATCAGGAACTCGCTCTTCTCATCCGGCTCACCTCTCACACGGTTCACCTTCAGTGTATCTCAAAACTTACCTATTTACGCTATCTTAGCCTACTATTCTCTACTTGATATATATATTTTTATACTTTAATATTTTTTTTTTTTTTATTTATTTTCTTCAAATTTTCTCCCAAATTTTCCTTCACTTCGATCACACACACAAATCCATCGATCTTTCTGTTTAATAAGATCCTCCGCAAACGTACTGTCTCTTGTATCAATTCTAATTATTATTATTTAATCAATTCTATTGTTTCTTTTCGGTTATCTTACTTTACTTTATTTAATACTTTTAATATACTAAACCTTCTTTCAAATATATATTTATACACAGATTGAGTTCACGAACTTAACTCAGACATACACAGAGACAACCTGTACGTAGAGACAACTCGAGACAATTTGTACTGTTTTTGTTCGCGGTGTTCGTCCGCACTACCTTATGTCAGCATTAGTCGAGTTAGTACTCCAGACTAGTACTGACAGACAATCTGCCCCACTCAGGCTTCTCCGTCTACGCTCCTCATGCACATCTATCCTCGCCTCATCAGATTCTGCACCGCTCTCACGTTAGCCTCCACACTAGAAATGCTCCGAGATTGCAGCTTCACATGTCTCCGCTTTGGATCCTCCACAGCTCTGCCTCTTATGACTATACTCCTTAAGATACTGTTATATTTATTTATTTTAACACTCACTTCCACTTTTTCTATATCTTTCTAACTATTCATCTAAGTATGCTTAAATTAGTTGTGAAGTAAAAAATATGAGATCCTTATTTCTTTATTTCTTTCCGTACATCCAGTTACCAATCTTTTAATCCTACTTAGCTTGTATGTAATAAAATTTTATCCTATTTCGTACTCTATTTTATTTTAATATTCTCTATCCATTTCGTATCTACGCTTACTTATTTTTGTTTATACTACTATTTCTTTTCTACTTTATTTATTACCTGATCTAAATAATTGACTATAATTTCTTTGTCTCGGCTCTGCCGCTACATACATTTCATTTTTCTCTTTTGATTGTCTACTTAATTATTTCTTATTATCCTCACTAAACAACTTAAGGTCTAACATAAAAATTTATTTAATATTTTATGCTTTTAAGTCCTACCCATACGATTGAGCTAGCATATTCTCTATACCATTATCATTAATCAACTATTCTATCTGTCACATATTGCCCGCCACGTCAGTTTCACTCAACATACAACTACGTGCATTCACGGGATTTTAACGCAGTCTTTCAATCTAAATTGTCACTTAATGCTATTTATCGTATTATTTATTTAGTTCTTATCATGTAATTGTTTAAGGCGTCTGTATACTAGTTTTCCCCTCTTTTACTGCACAGGAATTTCTTGTATTATTATCGTAGTTTAATAGGGTTATCAGATATGTTCGCATATATTAATGTAGCACTAGAATTGTCTCCGTTTCATGCTCATCGCTACCTTCCTTTGTCATGATATCACTTTTCGGAGCGCGGCCATGTTCATGTTATTCGCACGTGTGATTATAACTCTATTTCGACGATGATTTCTCCGAATACTTAATATTTCTGATTCGAATTTTTATGTCCTTCTGTTTCGTTTGTTGCACTCTTTCTTCTCGTTATTATATTTCTCACTGAATATCAACCTAATGTACTCCTACAGATCTTCCTAACGGAGCTCTCAATTCCACATGTATACTGACCTCTCAACCAACTTCAACCCCCCGCCCTGCTCAGCCCTTTTTTTTTTTTTTTTTTTTGACGCTGTGAAATGCGTTACGCACACCACCCACTTCGGGGGGAAGTGGGCGGTTATGTCGGACTCTCCCCTGGTGTTAACTATCCAACACCAGGGGCCTACCGACTAAAACACAGCGGGCGTGCCTATCCTCGCGCGTTAAAGGACCTGACCGGGAACTCTGCCTCTGCAATACATCCGATCAGGCCCTCGCAAGTCGCTTACGCGATCCTAGCTCATTCACACCGCGGGCACGAGGAGACGCCGGCTCCCTGTACCCACCCTAACTCTAAGGTCTTGTTGACCTTACGTCAAACCCGAAAATGGGAGCGGCCTGCCCCCGTTAGCCGCCCCCAGGGTATCCGGAGGGTTGGGATAAGACCCAGCTCGGCCTCCGCCTACTTCTACGCTTTAAAATTGGCCCGGTCACCCCGCTAGTCGGTGTGTCCGTTAAGGCCCTCCTATCGTGTACAAATATACGTTATTCACACACTAGGCTGCTGGGAGAGGGGAGAACCAAGTTAGAGATGTAGAGGTCCCACTAGCCCAGCAGTGTCGGGAGAAAGACCCCCTGCCCATCCCGCTAGTCGGTCTGAGCAATCCTCCTTCCTACATTTACCTAACTATTGTCTACATGCATTCATATACATTCATTCCCTCATTCATTCATCGCTTATATTTATTTACAGCGCGTCTATCCTCCGTCGTCTTCTACTGCTCTAACTGCGTGCTGAGGTATGCCCTCCCTGCTTCTTTCCGCAGATTCCTTTTGCGACATAACTCTCTCACAAAAAGCAATGAAGGTCCCTCTACCTGAACTCCTACATAGGGCCCTAATTACTGCGTCCCACGAGAGATCCTGCCCTATGACTCCTATGAGTGCTTCGCGCTCGTCAGCCCATGCCGGGCAGTACCGTAAGGTGTGCGATGCTGAGTCGCACACCGCATCGCAATGCCAACACTTTCTCGTGTTCTCTTTACCTATGCGACACAGGAATCTTCCGAAACAGCCGTGACTCGTAATTATCTGCGTTGCTCGGAAGGATAAACCCACTTTTGCGTCTAACCACGTTTGTAGTCTGTTACCGATTACTCCGATTACTTCTCCGCCTCCATGTTCCGCACGATGCAGCCACTCCTTCCATTCTAGTACGAGATTTCGTTGCGCCACCTCCTGTATTCTCTCCAGGGCTCTCGGAGGGATTGGTATACCTTCCGTTTCCTTAATTTCAGCCACACGCTCATATACCTCCTGATATTTCCTCGCCAATAGCTCAAAGGGAGGCATACCAGCCAAAGCAGTCACCATTGAGAACGAGACGGTCTTGTACGCTCTTACGACTCTCCCCGCCATTCTCCTTTGACAGGTTCTGAGAGTGGACTGAATCTTCCTATTCCTCTGAATGTCGAACGCCCACACCGGAGCGCCGTAGAGTGCAATGGACGTTACGACGTACGTGAAGAGTTTTCTAACTTTGGTGTTTGGGCCTCCAATATTCGGCAGCAGTCTACTAAGGGAGAGCGCAGCCCTTTCCAGCCTTGGAGCCAGCTCCATGAAGTGTGGGGCGAAGGTCCATCTGTAGTCTAAGATCAGCCCCAGGTATTTTAGTCTGGTTCCAATCTGGACTTCCGTTCCAGCCACCCTGACGCCAGCCTTCGTGATCTTGCCTTTCTTGCAGAAGCCCGCAGCCTCTGATTTCTTCGGGGCCACCGTGAGACCGCGCTTCTCCATTCTCTGGACTATTGTTCTAACCGCCTCGCCTACACACATCACTGCCTCCTCCCAGTTTCTGCCCGAGGACAGTACAAGGGTGTCGTCGGCGTAGCAGATGACTCTGCACTCTTGGGGGAGATCTTCCTCTTTTATCACACCGTTGAAACCGATGTTCCACAACAGCGGACCCAGGATGGATCCTTGAGGGACCCCTCTCTCCACCACCCTAAGTTCGCTGTTTCCCTCCTTGTTTGGGAACACTAGCCTCCTATCTCTCAGATAGTCCCTGATGATCCGGCGCAGATACAATGGCACTCGGTGCTCGTTGAGTGCCTTGCCTATCACCTCCCACGGGATGCTATTAAAAGCATTGCTTATGTCCAGTGATACGCCAACTACTACCCGTCCCTGCTCAAAAGAAGACTCCATGAAGCCCCTCACTGTCAGGATTGCGTCCACCGTAGCCCTGCCTCTTCTAAAGCCGTACTGTGAAGTACTCAAGTTCGGGCCTCTTCCGCTTAGATGACTTGTAATCCTCTCTGCTATTATCCTCTCCAGGATCTTTGCCTCGTCGTCTAAGAGACAGATAGGCCGATATCCCGCCGGTTGATCGTCTGGCTTTCCTGGCTTCCTGAGGAGAACTAACTTTGTGGTTTTCCACACTGATGGAAAACTGCCTTCCTTCAGACTCTCCGTATAGATGTCTTGGACATCCTCTGCCATTTCAGAAATTGCAATCGCCCAGATCTTTGCGGGAATACCATTTGGACCAGGGGCCGCGTTTCTGTCGATCATTCTCTTTACAGCCGCCTTTAGCTCTTCCGTGGAGACCTTAAAGTTGTCTTGCCATGATCTGTGGCCCTGCTCTGGGAGTGGTGGCTCTATCCACTCTTCCAGTTCCTCCACGGGTGGAGGGAAGAGACCGTCCAGTACCCTACTCAGTGTTGGCTCCTCCAGCAACTCCGTGAAGGGAGGTGTCCACCTTCTGAGCTTGCCCATGACCGTCTGGTACGGCCGACCCCAAGGGTTCTCGTTTAGGGTGTCAACAAATTCTTCCCACGCCAACGCTTTGGACTTTCTCAGAGCTTTACTGAGATTTCGTTTAGTCTTCTTGTATAGCCTGATTCTTTGTTCGGCTTCCGTCCGGTCATCCATGTCTTCGTGCTTTCGAGAACGTTTCAGTCTTCTTCTAGCCTTGGTTGAGGCCTCGCGGAGTGTGGCTAATTCCTCGTTCCACCAAGGCATAGTTCTTCGAGGTCTTGGATTAGTTCTCGGCATCGCCGTATCACACGCATCCATTACTGTCCTCCGTAGCTTATCGACCCTAGTTTCCAGTCTCTGAGGTTGTGTCGAGTCCCCTTTAGTCCAAGTGCCAACTAAAATCGCAGCCCTGAACAGATCCTCATCCAGCTTTTTCAGAGACCATCTTTTCGGCCTCGGCATGTTCTCCTTGTCTACTTGAGACTTCGTTTTCGCAAACTCCATCTCAATGTACCGGTGATCTGATGCACTCTCTGTCATAGACACCTCCCAGTTTATTGCTCTAGCCGCCGCGGTCTGATTGGCGAATGTTATGTCCACAATGGACTCCCCATTGCTGCGGATACAGGTACTTTTCCCACCGTGATTTAAACAGATCATACCTGCGTTACTAGCCCAGTTCGAGAGTAGAGTTCCCCTAGGATTAACCACTGGTGACTCCCACAGACTGGCTTTTGCGTTAAAGTCGCCACCTACTATGACGGGCTTTTTGCTGTGAAAACTCACGCACCTATCTATCTCCTCCAACGCTTTATCCACTTCTGCAGCCTCCATGTTGGGTGACATGTAGACCCCGATCACCACCATGTCGCCCCAGCCCTGTTCAGCCCTGCTCAGCCCTGCTCAGCTCCGTTCCGCGCTCGAAGCTCGAATCAGTTCCGCTTTCTTCGCTTCGTTTTTATCTTTATTACTTATACCGTCGCGGTGTCGCCCCCGTTCGTTCTGTCGATTCGCGCCCATATACAGGATGATTACTAATGGTTGTACCAACTACTTACCATAAGACTTACCTACTGCATGACTTACCGACTGCACTTGTAATTTACTAAACGCTCCTTAGATGGCAGTTGCTTCGTCCGGCGCGCGAGCAGGTCCGACGTACATACAAAGGCCCTTGGTGAAAAATTTTTCTCAGATCTTATTTGTATAATTTTTCAGAATATCTGTGTGATTTTATAATCTTTTCATTTTTTTATAACAATTGGAATACTTTTCATAAATATTTAGAATGTCTACATCTTTTTTCAGAATTTTTTAATTTGGTAATTATGAAGTATCCTAAGATTTTTATTATTTTTTGTTCTACAAATTTCTGATAATTTCTGATACGAATTGGAACGTTTTTCGGAAATCATTAGACTTACTTGGAAAGAGTACATCTTCTCTTTGAATTTTTCATACATGTGAATTCTGAAATATTCTGAGATTACTCATTCCACAATTTAAAAAAAATACTTTTAACTATTTTAGATTTTATAACACTTTATCAGAAATTTGTAGAACAAAAAATAATAAAAATCTTACGATACTTCATAATTACCAAATTAAAAAATTCTGAAAAAAGATGTAGACATTCTAAATATTTATGAAAAGTATTCCAATTGTTATAAAAAAATCTGAAAAGATTATAAAATCATACAGATATTCTGAAAAATTATACAAATAAGATCTGAGAAAAATTTTTCACCAAGGGCCTTTGTATGTACGTCGGACCTGCTCGCGCGCCGGACGAAGCAACTGCCATCTAAGGAGCGTTTAGTAAATTACAAGTGCAGTCGGTAAGTCATGCAGTAGGTAAGTCTTATGGTAAGTAGTTGGTACAACCATTAGTAATCACCCTGTATACGCCCATATATTATTTCATACTCATCGCCACAATATATCACTATTACGCGCGAGTTTTTTCCTTTTTCCTCGTTCTCGCCTGTTCTCGCGTCGTTGCCATGCCCTAATCCGTGACTTGTCACCATTATTCCACATTGACACTGATTATCCGCTGAGAAAGTTCGAGCGAAGCCCGAATTTTGATTCGACTGCCATCTTGTTGTCTGATCACACAGAGAGGTAATAGAGATTACGCGATGATCGACAGTCGATTGCTAAAAACACCCATATGTATGTATAGATAATTATAGTTAATAATTAATTTATTTGCGAAAAACTACTTTTTTTAGTCTCGATGATTTTAATTTGCTATAAATTTGTTATAAATTTTTAAGAAATTGGGTGTTTATATCTTTTTCGCAAAAATCAACCCAATACATCTATAATTTTTTTTTGTTCTTC
This sequence comes from Mycetomoellerius zeteki, assembly GCF_001594055.1. Lineage (NCBI taxonomy): Eukaryota > Metazoa > Arthropoda > Insecta > Hymenoptera > Formicidae > Mycetomoellerius > Mycetomoellerius zeteki. The sequence goes on along the minus strand of NW_017256991.1, from coordinate 74,660 downwards.
TCGATCCTTACGTATATTCCAATAATTTGGAACAAGTTATAACTTAATTGAAATACTTAATATTTTTAATAACAAAGTGATAATTGGGGGCACTTTCCATTTGGTGACACAAATCAAGAATATTGTTCTATTTTTGTTACTCTCATTAGAAAGATAGAATAATGTTTGTTTCTAGAATGATTGGAATTACTGCTCGAGTGCTCGATTTAAGATTTGATTGTGATCTTCGCGCTCTTAAAGTACGCCATATTGTTAATGATCACCTGAACGCATAAAAATTTACTATATTTTTTTCTCCCTAGAGAGAAATTCTCCTATTTGAATTTTTTGGAAATCAATCGCGTTCCAAAAGTAATCGAAACAGATACGAAGGTTATATGTATGCACTTGAAATCCCCTAAATCCGGATCTACAATAGATGTTTTAAGCCTTAAACCGTAAAAAATTGACCAATTACAGTCGAATTCGAAGAAAATAATCGACTATGATTCATCCATTTCTTATGGCTTAAAGCTTAAAACTCTATTGTAGATCCGGGGTAAAGCCCATGGCACATACAAAAACGTAAGGCCGTAAGCATAATCAGTAAGCGAATTGGCCAATCACGATAGAGACCGTAAGGCCAGTAGCGAAT
>NW_017256991.1:73532-73866 GCF_001594055.1 Mycetomoellerius zeteki | reverse complement strand
AATAGGGTTTTAAGCCTTAAGCCATAAGAAATGGGCGAATCACAGTCGACTATTCCCCTCGGATTCGACTGTAATTGGTCAATTTCTTACGACTTAACGCTTAAAACACCTATTGTAGATCCGGTCTTACAGTCGAATCCGAGGAGAATAATCGACTGTGATTCGCCCATTTTTTATGGTTTAAGGCTTAAAACCCTATTGTAGATCCAGGGTAAGGGTTCCTAGGAGCTTATTACGGTTTTTATGACTAAGTGAAAATTACAAAAATGATCAAATTCACTAGATGTTAACCAATGAAGTTATAAATATTCTAGTAAATTCAATCACTTTTGTA
>NW_017256991.1:61853-73371 GCF_001594055.1 Mycetomoellerius zeteki | reverse complement strand
TAAGTCGTAGAAAATTGACCAATCACAGTCGAATATGAGAAGAATAATCAACTGTGATTGGTCAATTTTCTACGACTTAAGACCCTACGACCTCTACGACTTCTATTGTAGACCCCGCATTAAGCTAGTTCTACATTAGTCTCATCGCAGCGTCGCAAGCGTTGCGGTCCAATCAACATCAAGTTAGCTCGACTCTGATTGGATCATAACGTTTGCGACACGCTTGCGATATTGGGTGCGTTCAGCAGAACGTTTGTTTTGCAACTGTTGTAAGTTTCCTTCGCGCTAATTGGATCATACTTTTAGATCTAGAAGAATGGTCCTATCTCAGCAGACAATCATAAAACGGTTGCAAAACTGTTGAGTCTGCTGAACGCAGCTATTGCGATGCGAGTAATGTAGAACCATCTTTAGGAGCTGTAAGCTTATTGGCTATTGCGTCACATTTTGCCGCGCGGCAAGCGTTTCCGCGTCCAGTGTGCAGGAACCATAAAATATTTGTATTTAAAACAAAATAAATATGTATTCGAACACTGAAGAGAGACAAAAATCGAATCTAATTTCGAATTCTAAATATGAAAAGTGAAAGCAACGCGAACTGACTTGTAAATTGTCTCTTTGATGGAAGTTTCCACTTTAAGCTGATTCTACTCGTGAGTCGCATCGCAGTGTCGCAAGCGTGTCGCAAGCGTTGTGGTCCAATCAGAGTGAGAGCTAGATTGATGTTGATTGGACCGCTTGCGACGCTACGATGCGATTGATTGGTTGCTGCTTCCGCTGCTTGACGCTTGTATGTGAATGCACCTTAATGTAGAACCAGCTATATGGCTCCTGCACACTGGACGCAGAAACGCTTGCCGCGTGCAAAATGCGATGCGGTAACCAATGAACATGTTAGGAGTTGTAAGCTTATTGGCTACCGCGTCGTATTTTGCCGCGCGGTAAGCGTTTCCACGTCCAGTGTGCAGGAGTCATTACACTTTGTAGTTGCCCACAGTTGTATGTGTGCGTTGTGACGAACACATTCAAATACATGAGTGTATTGTGTAAAATAGGTTAGTGTTTTAAATGCGCGCGTAAACATTGCTGCGGCTGACATTGATAATTCAATAATCGTTCTACTTGGTGCTGCAGAGATAGGTTGGTAGATTTACGATTGTTAATTAATACTGATTGAGATATGAGATATTTTCAATATTCCGATTCGGGATTTCGTTCAAGAGTGTGACAAATATTAAACCATATTTACCTATTGTGTCGTTGCAATCAGCTGCAATACGCAGTATCATATTCGTCACACACAGTGTTGGTATTTACATTATATAATTTACAGGAGTAAGATAAATTCCAAGCGAAATTTCGAGCCATATGGATAAAATGGAGATGGACGCCTCGGAAATAGAGGCAGCCTCGAATTCTTTCGTGTTCTCGAAACCGAGTACCGTATTTGATCTTCCAAGAGTTATTAATTTCGATGTAGAATCAAATCATGTGTTCGACACTCAATTCAATAAGAAGAATATGTTTACATTCGCCGCACCGACGATAGTGTCGCAATGCAATCAAAGCTGCACAGATAATTTATATGACGAAGATAGAGGTGAGCGCTGTGCATTAGAGCAGTGGACCAATAAATCCAACAAATATAAGCCAAGAATTTCTAGAAACACGTACAAGCCTACGATCAACGTATTTGCTAATGCCCTTAAAGACACTGGAGCATTTGAACAGTTGAAAAAGAATTCCAAGTCACGTATTACTAAAGTCAACATTGACAACTCGATAACATGCTCCAACGTGCCGAAAGCCTTGCTGACTAAAACAGCAGCGAAGGAATACTTTGTCAAGTACGGAAAAATCATAAAGGTAACTATTCGTCCGAAGAAACACGTAATCACAGTGATTTACGCAACGAAGATAGAGGCGAGCGCTGCATATTACGGCGGTGGTGATTACAAAGGCGAAAAGTTTGACATAAAGTGGACAAAGCTGGAATCAACGGCGAAAAAGATGATTAAGAAGAAGGAATTGCAGCGTAATATAGTGGCTAATCTACTTAAAGCATCCGACGACGAGATTAAATCAGAATTGGAAGCCATGGCGAACATGGAGTATAATTTGCATCCTATCAAAGGAAACGAGATGTCCGATGTAAGCGTGTTGTTTCCGTTAAAAACCAAAGCACCGAGTGGTAAAACGACATTGTCGCATGAGAAAGCTACGGCAAAATTGGAGAAAGTTACAGCGAAAGTCGAGAAGCACGACACCGAGAGTCAGATAGTTAAATCTTTGCCCAGTAAATCCATAGAAGAGCTGCAGAATATAATACATCAAGTTGCTCTTACGGCCGAAGATAAGTACAAAGTGTTGGAGGCTAGAGACCGTCTCATGAGACTGAAGCGAGCCAAGCCTGCTTCGCTCGCGACAGTAACCAGCGGCACTTGCCCTGATATGTGCCCCGAGAAGGAACGTCTGATGCGCGAGTCTCAGAGGCAAGTCGCGTCGTACGAACAGCTGGAAGGAAATGAGTATAGAATAAATCACGCGATTGCTGTGAAGCAATATTCGAGATCTTCCGCGGATCAGGAGGAGCCGATGCCTCACGAGTTGAGGCCGGTGAAATCTTTGAAGATGACCATGAGCTACTTGCTTCACGAGTTGATGGATCTCTGTGAGCAGGAAGGTACAAATCTAGCCGAGTGGTATCACTTTCTTTGGGATAGGACGAGAGGAATTAGGAAGGATATCACGCAGCAGGAACTGTGCTGCAAGGAAAGCGTCGAATTGATCGAGCAGTGTGCTAGGTTTCACATAGTATGCTCGGAAAGACTCTGCGCGGAGGATGCATCTGTGTTCGACAAGAAGATCAATTCGGAGAACTTGACCAAGTGTTTGCAGACTTTGAAGTACATGTACCACGATTTGAGAGTAAAGGGTATCACTTGCGAAAACGAGCCTGAATTCAGGGCGTACGTTGTCCTACTAAATTTGAACAACGGTAACTTCCTATACGATTTGCAGCAGCTGCCGGTGTCCGTGCAAAATTCACTGCAAATCCAATTTGCGATCAAAGTATATTTTTCATTGGACTCAAACAACTATTACAAATTTTTTAAGCTTGTTCGAGAGACGACTTACTTGAACGCCTGCATCCTGTTGAGATATTTCAATCAAATCAGATTGAGGGCTCTTTCGATAATGGTGAAGGCATACTGTAGAAGTACCTCAACCGCTTTTCCGTTGTACGAATTAATAGACATCCTCGGCTTCGAGGATGAGAACGAGGCTATATATTTTTGCGAACAAGCAGGATTGAATCTGTCCAACGACGAGATGTACATTCTCCTGAATCGTCAGAGTTTTAATATGCCCACGGCGAGTATCCAGCAGGGTAGGGCTTGTAATTTAATAGAATCCAAGAGAATCACCTTAAATTTTAGTATCGGGCAATGCATCGCCGGTAAAAGAATGCCAGAGAAGACTTACAAGAATCATAAGCCACATAACAGTTTCGACGCGCACGGCTATTTGATGCCTGAGTCGATCAACGCCGCGGACCAAACTGCAGATGACTCTTTTGCGGAACGGCATGATCCATACGAATTCGCAGAAAAGGAGACAAAGAGGATAGCAAAGTTGACATCAATTCGGAATAAAGATCAGAGAGTCGCAAAGGATCTTCTACGACCTGTGCAAACTCGAAAGCAGCCAACAAACACGAACAACGAAGGGAGCGCATTTAAACACGCGTCAGTTCCCGAATCAGTCAGCTCAGACATTTTTAAAACGGTAACGTCCTGTATACCGGACGTATTCGAACACAAGCCAAAAGAATCGAATATATTTATTGAGAACAAAACTCAAGCTAGTGCATCGATTAAAGTAGCTTCTGAAAAATATTCTGATAGCAGAAGTGCGACTGGTACACGTCGTGAAGACACCAACGATAAACAACAGCCAGCGATGTTTGGTAGCAGCAGTATTATCGCCAGTAATAATTTATTTGTAGGCAATCCTTCCGTGTTCTCTACACCGGAAACATCACGTAATGCAGAACCAGTCCCGCCGTTTGCGATGGCCGTAACGAAGAGCATCTTCTCCGGGATAGACTCGAGAAATTTATTCAGGAACGTTACACCTTCTTCCTCCACGATATTCGTTAATAAACATTTTCCCATACCAGTTTCTGTTCAACAGTCAGCGTTCACGGATGTTGCGAATAAGACAAAGAAGGAGCAAAGTCAAGTCTTCCGGAAAAAGGAACAGAAGACCCAGGAGGAAGTGATATCGGAGGCTGAGAAAGCTGGGCTAGAGAAGCTGGAGCACGCGAGGAGAATGCAACGAATTGAGGAGCAGTCAGAAGAGATTTACAATAGCTTGCACGCCGAAGTCACGAACGAGTTTTGCTCCACCATCGTGAAACAGGACATCGACAGGATAGAGATGTATAACACATTGAGCAAGAGATTCCTTTCAGACATGATCGGCGAAGTTACTCACGAGATTTGCGATACAGCACTGACCGCGGAGATCGAGCAGCAAAAAAAATTACAGGCGATGTTACTGCGAATTAAGAATCGAGTGATCGTCAGATGCGTAAACATCTGGAAGCAGTACGTATTGAGAAAGAAGCGGCAAAGAGCGGCGTTGGAAGGCACGCCGGTTTGGTTGCAGAGGCATTCCGTGGAGGAAACCGCGCGGATGCTGTATACCAAGGAGCAGGAAGTGGTGATGCAGAATATGTGTAAACGACGAGGCGAACCAGAGCCAGACATAGCAGTCAGCGCGACGGAGAGCAGTCTTGCGCCTATCGAAATTATCGTGCACATCGGCATCAAGGAGAACGTACGATCGTTGGACCTCGAATCCTTGCCTAACGTATACTGGAAACTCGTCATCTCCTGGCCGGACTTGGCCAACAAAGCAGTCTTGTGGTATCACAAGAAGGTGATGAATAAATACTTGAATCCCGACGATTTTACAATGGATCCTATCGTGAAGATTTATCGGCCGAATCCTTATGAAACCTTGCACATCTGTATAAGGCATTTCGAAGGTCTGATCAGTGAACATCACTTGATCGGTGCCGACGCACTTCTATTCATCGCTGACGCCTCGGAGAATTACAGATCTGTAGCTAAACGTTTAACGAGGACCGTATTGTCGCGGCACAAGCTAATGCCTATGCCGCTCGCCTTTATCGTTTTAGGTAACGGGGACGTGGAGAATCAGAATGATAGTATCGTCTCAGATTTAGAATCCTTCCTGGAATCTGGCTACGTATCGGAATATACAATCATGTACGAGGAGAATCTGTCTGCGAAAATTATCTTAAATTTGACGCAAAGCGCAGTTTTATGGTTGACGATGAATAAATCACCACCGAATCCGCTGGAAATGGATTATCTGTTTAACGTATACGACATATGTTTGTCCGAAGAGTTATGGTTGAGGTATAGGACAATTTTTGTACTTACTTATTTGATTATATACTAATATATGTATATTTTCTAATTATTATAATCTTCAGGATACTGGGTGATTCTATGTACAATAAACAATTGTCAGACGCATTAAAGGACCCAAACTTTGTAATTGATTTGCACAATGAGGCTGTAAATCACTTGATAGACATAATCTTAGATCCAGAATCCATGTTATATACAAATTTCGCGCCCGAATTAAAGAAATTTCTCAAAAACAGCGGCACCATGCCATGCAGTTACGAATATTTTAACGAATCATGGAAACGAGATGAATACAGAGCAAAATTAGAGACCGCGATGAATAGTTTTGTACTACCACCGTGGAAGTAAGTATTGATATAGATCAATGTATTAATTATTAATTATATTAACATATCTATACCTATATAATAAAGCATACACGCGTGATAGTTGTATATTTTCAATATTTCGTTATTTACGTCGTTTATTTTCTTATTTCAGTGCACCGTGGCCAATAACAGACATACAAGATCTGCGACGACATATTATGAATTATTGCAGGGAGGTGTTGTCCGATTCGAACTATAATATTATTTTTTACGATATATTGAGCAACTTATTCCTCACCTCGGGCAGTTTACAATTATCCAATTTCGTACACATATTACTATATATGATAAAAGAGAAGATACGTCTTCTGGACGAAGATCAAACGGTCATTTACAACAGAAATCACATCAAGCATTTTCAGACATTACCGTGGTGGTTCAAATCCAACGTATTGACAGAATTCATGTTGCACGAATCAAGCTCGGATAATAATATCATGTTAAATGAACCGACGAGAAAGCGAAAGAGACTCGATAAATCGGAAAACAATTTGGATGACAGCGTATTAGATGAAGAATTTAGTTTACTAGCGGAGTTTTGCGAGAGCACTAAAACTTGTGTCATGGAGGTGCATTCTGTGTCCATCGAGGTAGAGAACCGCTTGCAGGAGCAACAATTAGAAAACGCATTATTGGAAGACAGGCTAAAGAATGCTTTACTTGATGAGATAAACCTAACAGAGGAAGGCGTATAAGTTTTCCCCATTTAACCATATGACATATTTTTTAATAATATCTTTTGTCATTTTATATTATTATACACGTTATGTACAACATGCTTTATATTTATACATTGACATGCGACGATTTACTTTTGAAACAATGTTTTCCAGTTAAATATATCTCGATATGTATAACATTTAAAATATATTTATACATAAGGTATGTGTGAAATCGCTGCTACGATCTTACTTAAATGTTATTAAGTTGTTCATATATTATAAGAATCATAAAAATAGAGCTAGTCATTAATTTATTTTTCGTAACGTAATTGTTTCATATATGTATATATATGTATGTGTGTATATATATATATATATACATATACACACACAATATGTAATTCGTAGAATTATATGGTTCGGAAAATATATATTTTTAACAAAACGCTTTTCCACGGTCTTAAAAGTATTGTCGTTTGATATTGTACATTCACAACATAGTTAAATTCTCATAGAGAAAATAAGAAAGAGAAACTTATTCAGAAATGATGAATATTCTGAAAGAATTAGTGCAATGAATACATATTAAATTCATTTATTAAATTAGTCACAAATTTTCTTTTCCCATATTCATATATCTCTCTTTATCTTGTATTACTTGTTCCGTTCCCGCCTCCTTCCATCATATAATTTTATTATATACGTGATGAATCCAGACATGTATGCGCCTTCAAAGAGAGATATATTTAAAATATAGGATACATTATTTTATACGAAAACTTTTAATAAAATTTATCGATGAATTGAGATCAAATGATGCTATAATACAAGACTTTGTGACATTATATACAGAATATAATACGTATTTTGCTTTCTTGTAAAAAATTTTGTATAACAATTTTCGAATGTATAATTATATAAAACCTCAAATGTATAAATTAATGTTACGATGACTCTTGATTACCAAGATTTTTAATTTTGTCACTCACAGAATACATTTACAGTTCTTTTATATTTCATCATTAATCGATGTAGATCTTAATCGGACTTAATCGGAATAGATCCACGCGTAGCGAGTTATATATTTTTATTTGGTTCGGCTATGTTTTTGATTTATTCCTAATTCGAGTCTATTTATGAAATAAATATAACAACTATAAGAGTCTCTTACAGAGTATTTCAAACATTATGTCAATTGTTCTATGATATATCTAAAAGATTATGCGGGAAGTATATTATGTCACGATAAATATTCGAACCATTGGAAGAAGAAAAATTTAATTTATTCAGTAAAAATAAATGATTAAGTTAAACATAATATGTTATTGAAAATATAACATATTATGTAATGTAAGATACACATACGCGTCGTATATGACATTGTGATGCTCCTGAGATATCGCTGTTAAAATTATTATGCACGTAAGTTACAACGTAAATAATGTGCTAACATAGATCAGTATTTTCATAATAAAATACATGGGCATATCTCCTTCGTAACAGAATACATAGACAAACGCGTATTGACAAACATATTTCTTAAGATATATCTATTTTAAAATAAATACACAAAAGATCTATGTGTTTCAACAAGTTTAATTCTAAGGGATTCATATAAAAGATTTAATTTACTTTTAAATAAAAATGAGAAAAGACATAAACAAGGAATATATATATATATATATACACACACACACACGTACGTTTTCCAAATCCTAATATCCGCGAGAATGATATTTTATTACAAGATGTGACAATATATACGCAGTATAAAATAATATTCAAGATCAAGCCACAAAGATCTAATTTTGTGATAAACATTTTGAAATTGGTATGAATTAATTTATAATGAGGCGAATATAACATAAATATCTTCAATAAATGAGTCATATATTTCTTTTACTTGTGCTATATAATTTGTTGATTGCATAATTTGTAACGGCTCAGAGATTTCGAAATTTTAAAATTATTGAATATTAGTTAACAATAAGCTGCCGATATATATGCAGGGTTGGCAAATGTTACTTTTCAGTTACTTTGTCATTCAGTTACTTTTTATAGTAAACAATTTGATGACGATGTTGCAATCTTTTATGATGCTAACTAATTAAACGCTAAGGTTGTATTAAAGTTAGAGAAGTCACTTTGAAAAGTAACTTGTCACTATTACGCGTTACACTGAAAAAGTCAATATAAGTATAACGAGTAAGGGCCATGGCACACAAAAAAACTTAAGCAGTAAAACGTAAACAGTAAGCGAATTGACCAATCACAGTAGAGTCCATAAAGCCATAATATTAAAGCAGTAGCGAATCCAACATGTTGATTTCCTTACTGCTTACGTCTTACTGCCTTAAGTTTTTTGTGTGCCAGGGCCCTAACGCATAACGTTACTCGTTACTAAAAAGTAACGCGTTACAAATTAGGAGTTTTTTTTTCAGTAACGAATGACTTTTTCAATTCATTACAAGTAACGATTGACTTTTCTAACTCTGATGTTAGCATTACCATCATAAAAAATTCACAATGTCATTACCAAATCGTTATTATAACAAGTTATTATAACAACACGTTATTATAACAACGATCAACAAAATAACGGCGTTACAAGTGACGCGTTACTTGCCAACCCTGTGTATATATATATATATTTATTTATTGATAAAGTCTAACTTAATCAAAAATGTCAGTCTTGGATTACCCTTGCAGATAATAACATAATCACATTTGGATTATGTTACGAGATGGCGCAAAGTTATATAGAACGTAATTGATATATGAAAATGAATAAAACAACTCATGTGTTTTAAACTTTTCCTCCCCTCGTTGGAAAGTTATACTTTTAATTACAAGTCTGGATGAAATCTCACTGAAAACAATATCAACAGAATAGAAAGAGTAATCCAGGACAATGATGCACAAAAGCCTCATGAATAATTTATAGATAAGGAAGCGAGCTCACGAGTAAACAAGCGAGAACATATAAAATACCTAGAAATGAATTTAATCCAGCTGTCCGTTTAGGCACGTTTTGAATTCTATGCGGATTGCGAAAGTCCTTTTCTATTTTAAAGGCAGTCGGCAAAGTGACCACTGGCAGTACAAACCAGAGGGAATATCTAAACGCCACTACTATAAGAATTATATACGGTGTAAACAGTAAAAAAGCATACAAAACGTGAGACGCGGTATGACCTATTAAAATAGCTAGCGTCACGATTCCTGCTTTCTCGTCACTTTCCATATCTCTCGTGTTGTTACTGTGCAAAATAGCCTCGGTATTCAAGGCAAGCGGTATCGCGTAATAAATTGTTCCTAGTTCAACGTAACCGGTTTGCGCCATAAACGCAAATAAAACTGAGATTGGACCGAATATAATTAAGATAAGTACATCGCCCAGAGCGATATATTTCAATCCTATACCTCCTGTATAGAGAAAGGAGGAGGATAAACCTCCGAAATACACAAGAGCCAAATGTTCCATCTTTGCGGGAGAGATGACTGTCAGTAAGACAAATCCCAAACATCCTGCTGCGTATAGGAATGCCCCCAATGTGACCAATTCATCTTTGGACAGTAACTCATCTACCAGTATTCTGTCGTCGCTTTTCCTACTATCAACACCTTTCACATAGTCAAAATAAGTGTTCACTACATTACCAGCACCATGCACACAAACCACTATGAGCACGGTAAGGCATAGCGATATCCAATTGAAGCTCGCCAGGCCTGGTAGTCGATATGCAAGCGCTGATCCAAGAAGCGTCGGCATCAACGACGCGCTCAGCGACCATGGTCGCACTGCTAGGAAGTACGAAGATAGCTTCATGAGGGGAGAATTCAAGGCCGACGATGGCGATGGCGATAATATCGAGGATGAGTGATGTAGATTATTCCCCATTGAGGTATCTTCAATTTGCTCAGTCGGATTCTGAATGCCGCCGTTAGACATCATGTTTCATGTATAGTACTATTAAAAAAAAAACACAACATATCACTTGAATGCTGAAGTAATAAAACCTCAAGGAATCTATAAAGAAGGAAAAACGCTAAGGCTAGGAGTTGCAAGTTAGATGCATTGAACAAACGTCCTAATAATATATCTTATATATCTTAATAATATATCTTAGTAAAAGTAACTTTTAGACTTTGTCTCCTACACGTTGATCAGTCAACATAAGAAGAAAAAGATAAATATTGAGTGATACAAACTTTTCGATATAACGATGTCCCGGAGTATCGTACTTAACGGTATCTTAATTTCACACCACATATGCATTGCGCAGTCCGTTTCTACGTGTAACTTATTAGAGAGTTTTTGCAATACTGTTTATCCAGATACGGTAAACGCTAAGGTCACGTCATCTTAATCTTAACAATTATTTAATTAAGAAAAGGATAACGTAACTTTAGCGTTCACGTATCTGGATCCACGTTATTGCAAAAACTCCCTATTCTTTAAATCGAATAATCAAACAATCAAAAAAAATGAAATTATATGACGCAAGGGCGACGAGAGCGAACCCGCGTGCAAGATAGCGCGGTGATTCTCGACAGGGGCCGGTGCGTTCTTGTCGCGCGCTAAAGAGGCAAACCCACCTGAGATTCCTTCGGAAAACAGGTATGAACGAAATTAGGTTAAAATCAAGACGCTGTCTGCGGCAACTCATATGACGTTCCGCGCGTGCTTGTAGTGCTGGTACATCATATAATTATTCGTTGCTACATTAGTGCTCGCTCCGACAGCATTATGACATTTACGACTGATTACGACGCGGATGCGCGATGCTCCGAATGATCTTCCTCTTTCCTTCCTTCCTCTCCCGACAGTCCCGACTCCCCTGGTCCTTCACTCAACTTGCTTTACCCGCTGTGACGTTGGGAGTGCCGTGAAGTGCTGTGGAGTGCTGGGACCGGGAGTATTCAGTATTGGGACTGTGGTGTGGGGACACACGGCAGGTGTGTTCATTTTAGCTGCACCATGTTGCACTCTTTTTCATTCGAGATGAGACAACGGCTG
>NW_017256991.1:52016-61606 GCF_001594055.1 Mycetomoellerius zeteki | reverse complement strand
CTCGCCCAATGCTTCGAAGAGTTTGTAGCGTCAAGTGGACCGCAGCCAACGTGGCAATAGAAGAAAGAAGATTGGACGAAAAAGATTGGAAAAACATAAAATTGGAAATACGCTTTAGTAAGTTTGTCTTCTCTCTTTAATTTTTAGAAAGAGAAAACAAATCTAGAAAGGTTTATATACATCTCATATTTAAAAATATATATATATATATATACATGTATAAAAGATAATTTTAATCACACGCACGCACGCACGCACGCATAGTGCGATCTTATATTTAAGATCATTTTTTAAAATATAATTTGAAATGAATTTAAAGTTCCAACCAATGAAATGGCTCCTCGAAATGAAATCTAAGACTAGAGTAACCAATCGTCATTCTTGAAAAATTTATCGTGTAACATGTATGGCAAATAAAATAGCTCAGCTGACATATACATGGTATATGTCATGGTGGAAGTGTTTCTTTCATCATGACGCAGCCCAACATATAGCAGTAAGTAGAACGTAAACAACGCACATTGCGGAAAAACACATTGCAATTTAACCGGATTGATTTTGTTAAGAAAGTAGATGGAAAAGAAGAGAAAAAGCGTGAATCAATAGTTTATTGTCGTTATATAATAAAATGGAGCAATTGCGTTCCTTGAACAGAACAGTCAATATAACCGAGCCGATATTGGCAGAGGACAGTACGTTTTCTACAATAGCGTTATCGCTGAGGGCAGTGTTAGAACAATTGGATGAAAATGCTAAACACCACGATTATCTTGTTGCCTTACTGCTTGTTCTGTTGGCAGAGTCCGGATTTGGCATTTCGTCCGCTTCTGATACTCCAAAATGGTAATATAAATTTGCAACACACACACACACACACACACACGCGCGCGCGCGCGCGCGCATATAGTATTCAAAAATTAAAAGAAATAATATCTATTCGCTCCTATGCGTAAATCAAAGCTAAAAACAAATGATATAAGCAAGGTCATCCCAGATTAATAACGAGCATAAAATAAAATGTATATATCCTAAATTTATTAATTATTCAAAAGAATTTTCCTAAGATATGTTCCAGATTTTACTTAGCCCTCTTCAGTCATAGAGCCCTACCCATATATCCAATTACAGCACATGGATAAATTATACATCAAACGTCAAGGTTCCAAACGGAGTCTGCACTTACGAAAATCTCTCAAAAAGTCGTATACATTTCGTTTTTCTCACAATTTCCTCTGATCCGGATGTTTCCGATTTCGTCATTAAAGCAACGAATTCCTCGATCGTTAACGGGAAACTCATTTATAGTCACAAAAATTAAAAATCATTGAATCGTATCACTCTTCTCACATCCAAATTCGATTTTCATAAACTATGAAAATGTGGTAAAAGTTGAGAAAGAATAATTCTATAAGTAAAATGTTCATATAAAATTATTTGTTATGCTGTTAACAATATCTTGTCCTGATGACTGACTAGTGACGATTGTCACTATACATGTATATATTATTGCTTTTGATTATTTATTAATCTGCATGTTACAGGGAGCAAAATACAAGATTAGTTTATATACCTAAAAATTGGAAGTCTCAAGAAACAGGAGTGTATGAAATATATTTGACATTGCGTAATGTAGATCACATTAGATCAAAATTAATTGTGATAACTTGTGGTGATAAATTGGTACTTAATATATTGTCGCATATACGAGATGTGAAGCTTTATAGCATGGTTGTACAAACATTAAAGTATGTGAATCCATACACAAATAATTTGTGTCATCGATATATAAATCTCAAAGAGATATCACATAGGTACGAACGATATGATTTTGTTTATTGTACTATATGTATTCTTATTATTTGAATTTTTGTATTTCAAGGTATGCAATAGTAGAATGTATCATCTTTGTGTGTGTGTGTGTGTGTGTGTGTCCTCAGTAAATTGAGTATGCACAAAAGAAAAAATTTACAATATATATCATATAAAACTTTTAAAAAATTTTGTTTAAGTTTTTTACAATATATTCTAAAAATCTTCTATTTTGTGCATATTTTTTTTCAATTCACTGAATATTAATTATCTCAAATTACCTGAATTTGGAATGCACTCATTCCTTCCGTTTGAATGGAATTCCTTCTGCCATTAAAAATTTCTCTTATATATGTACACAATGAATAGAACCAGGACTCAAATTTTAATCTTTTGATAGGCAATTAGTCTGCTAAACTATTCCATTTGTGCCTATATGTCTATTGCCTAGTTTACACCTGTACCATTTTTATTTCTATTTAATAAATATATTAAGTATTAATATATTTATTAAATATATAAGCTTACAAAATGATTTTTTCAGATTTAAAGACAAATTAGTCATGCCTTTGCGCACAGACATATTGTTAGTAGTAAATTTGATGGGTCCTAGTTTGGAGAGTCTGCCAATAGAATTACGTACAAAAATCGCAAATATGTTGACTATGGAATAATTTGGACATTTGTCAATACGCTCTAAGAAATTTTATAATTTCTTCCAAAAATCAAAAGGAAATTGTTAAAAAAAAGGAATTAATAAGATATCCTGATAATCTTATAGAATATAAATAAAAAGACAAAATAAAAAAATAAATAAATAAAAAGGTGTGTGCATAAATTTCTGTTAATATCTTTGAGAAAAGATCATTTGATTTTTAACAGTATATCTTATTTTTTTTATCTTTTTAAATAGTAATAATGCAATAATAAAAAAAATCACGTAAATAATTTAGTATTACACATTTAAAAACGCAAAAAAGTAAAATGAAAAAAAATTGTTTCTTACATTTTTTTTAAATCTTAACATAAGTGATTATATTAATCATTCTATAATTATTCTTAGCTTTTGTTGATGGGACAGTAGTGATAAGTACTTGGAATTATTAAAACAAATTTTTGCAGTACTTTTTGAGGTTATGTAATTCAAACGAACGGCTTTTTAAGGTTAAAGGAGCATTTATATATGAGGAAAATGTAAACTTATATCGTAATTGGTAAAGTTCAACATAATGCTTTCAATGCTTTCATTTGTAACGACTTGATGGATGCATATGTACCACAATAGTAAATTTAAATTTAACTTTTATGGTAAGTGGCAGCACAAATACTGTATAAATCATTGTACTGAACTTACTGATTACGCCATAAGTTAACAGTTATGGCCTGCATAAATGCTCCTCAAATCTGTCGAATAAACACAAGTGTGAAGTAACATTTGGAGGTTATGAAAGGTTATACGATCCCAGAAATAGTTTTTCGAGTTTAGACATTTTCAATGCTGTATAAAGTAATTTATAAAGTGCGTGAATATCTTGTTTTATTAAGTATTTTCGTTTACTTAATGTAATTACCACAAATAAATAAATAATCACAAAAACATGACCAAAGACAATAATCTGCAGCGAAATGTGTTAAATCAAGACTATTACCTGGCGAATATTTGATACTGTTTTAGGTATTGTAAATCATTATATTGAAGAGTCTTAAATTTTAATATCACGATGAATACAGTGACGACGGAGGAAGAGAGAAAGATCTTTCACTTTTTAAAATCTCAAGGTTGCTGTTTGAGATGTTGTTTTCGTTTCATTGGATACCGTACGTCGGAATGTTATTGTAAGCCTTACGAATTTGCGGCACAGGTAAGAAATGTTAAAAGAAATGAGTAATGTCGAATATCAATTTCAATAAGATGATTTGTTCAAATTTATTATATCAATATTCTTCATATTTCAATAAATCTGAACAAAAAACTGTATTAAATTTACAATAAATGTATACAGTATTAATTTACATAAAAAGGTATAAGCAATTTTGAATATTAATGAAATAGTTTATTTTAAAAAAGATTGTGAACAAATAATTTTGTTCATAAACTTGATTTGACACTTATATCTTAATATCAATTACAGCTGAGTTATGCAGATATAAAAGATATAAAAGACGATGCTTCTGTGGAAGAAACAACTTGCATTGCATGTTTAGGAGTTCTTCAGGATAAGGCACAAAAGAACGTAGTTACAAAAGTAAAACATTCACAACATATATACACAAACATACACACAACTCTATATACATTCTGTTTAATTTTATTGACGTTCAATTAATTCCTTCAATTGTTTGCAGATAGCAGAAAAAGTAAAGGAGAAAGATTATGACTGTATGACTTTCACATGTGCATTAACTGTTCCTGTATCAGTAAAGCTGAGAGAACACATATTATACGCTTACATGTATCAAGAGATGGATATTCATAAATCAATCTTAAGTACTCTTAAAACAAAATTACAAAATGTCAAAGATATTTGGAAATCGTTTATAATTCCTCAACTCGAACAAGCTACAGGAAAACGTGCAGATCTGTCGACACCATCGCCCTTTCTCATCGAAGTCCTCTTAATGTATGCCGACGACGAAATGATATTTAAAGAATTGTACGTATATTTTTAAAAATTCATATAATTAGAAATGTGAAACTGTGATTGTGTGTGTGTATGTATGATGATATAGATTATATAGATATTCTCTAGATTAGAGAAAATTGCTTTTTATGCATTTTGAGAACTACTTGTTTCCATTTGTAGAATAAATGAACATAAGAGAGGCGATAATAAACGGAAAAAGAGGAAATGCAACGATAATAAATTTAGTAGGAAGGATGTTGATACTTTACTGATCGAAATGACAGATGAGCAACTCATACAACATTTTACGATCTCGCAAATCATACCGAAAACGTTCGTTCATGTTAATGATGTTTTATGTTCTCATAGCAGCATTTTCATAGGAGGTATCGATGTGAACTTAAATGATAGCAAATTAATCATTTACAATACACCATGAGATCTCTTTACAATTTTAAAATTTCAGGACGTTACAATAAACTCTCTAGAAAACTCAGCCAGACTCCGTGGTTCATAAACGGTGAGAAAAAAGTGGAAACTTCGGTGCAAGATTTGCTCTGCAATCCCATCGCAGAAATGGTAAAAGCAGAATGTATGTTTTGACTATATTTACTGATGTTATATTTTTTTTTTTCAACAATGCTATCGACATATTTACGTTTGCACAGCGATAAAATTTTTATCGTCAGGAAGAGAAGACGTCGATGTCAGAAATATATACGGTGGTCGACCATTTGCTATCGAACTGTTGAATCCTCGTATGACGAATATCACGAAGGAACTATTGACGTGTTTGACCAGTAGTATCAATCAATCGACTAAGCAGGTTCAAATAACATCGAATTTAAAAGTTCTTTCAAGGTATACTTTTTCAAAATCTAATTAAAATAATGAGATTAAAAAATACAATGTAATACATAAAATTAAATAATAAGAACGATCGCGTTGATAAATATAAAATTAGATTAAAAAAGGAAATTCAATTAAATAAGAAAATTGTATCAAATATCTACTTCCAGGTTTGATTTGAAGAAGCTTAAGGAAGGTGAGAATGTTAAAACGAAGTTTTATCGAGCGCTATGTATCTGTCGAGACGTGAGTAGCGGTTTACCGCAATTGGGACATCTGAATGAATTGGAAAACGTTAAAATTATTCAAAGAACACCACTGAGAGTGCTGCACAGGCGACCATTGAGTCCGCGAACGCGTATAATTTACAAAATGCGCGCGCGTTGGGCAAAACCGTACGAACTGAAGAAATTGTTATCCACTGCCACAGAAAGTACTGACGCATTTTTTGTTCTCGACGTTAAAACGCAAGCAGGTACATATGTAAAAGAATTCGTACACGGAGATTTCGGTAGAACCAAGCCGAGTTTGTGCGATTTTCTTAAAACCGAAGTGGACATTGTCGCATTAGATGTCACGGGTATCAATTTAAAATGGCCGTAACGCGAGTCTAAATATTATTTAACTAAATAAAAAAGAAACTACAATAAAAGTATCGAATATAAAATATGTGTTGTCAAGTTGATAAAAAATAATGTCCCTTTTTAGTTTAAACTTTCAATTTAGGTAAATCTTTGTGTTGTACAATCCAGGGATGTCTTTTAACCTCAGCCAAGGAAATTCGCTCCGAACTTTTTTTCTTAATCAGCTGCAAAAATACATTTTTATAAATAAAAAAATCTTTATAATGTGTATTCTGATATAGAGATATATGAAGTACAATTGATACCTTAGATATAAGATCTTTGGCTGCAGGTTTAATCTGTTCTGGCCACTGTATAGTTATAGTTTTTATTTTCGCGTATGTTTCTTGTGTGGTACCGCTTAAGAAAGGTGGCTGCCCCGTGAGAAACTCATAACAAAGAATTCCTAAGCACCAATGGTCAACATAGAAATCATAAGTCTGTCCCATTACCATCTCCGGTGGTAAATAATCTAATGTTCCGCACAATGTGTCTCGTCTGAAAGAATAAATTTCGATTTAGCTCTTAAACTATTTGCAATAAAATTAAACTTGTTAAATAAATACTTTCTTCGAAATTATAAGCGTTGTACTACTTTAAAAAATGAGTTTTGGGCTTACTTTGCGGATGGTGCGTGTACAGACCAACCAAAGTCTGCGAGTTTTATATCTCCGTTATATGTAAGTAATAAATTCTCAGGTTTTATGTCTCTGTGAATTACACTGTTATTATGGCAAAATTCCAAAGCGTCGGCTACTTGATAGGTATATTTGGCAGATCTGATGAAATAATATTGACTGAATAATTCTTAAATTATATATAATGGTGGATGTTTTAGGATTACAAATACATACAAATGCTCGCTGAATCTCTCGTTCGGTTGACGTTTCAATTCCTTGTACAATTCGCCCCTGGCAGCAAATTCCAATACTAAATAAATTCTCTTGTTATCATGAAAGTATGTTAATAGTTGAAGAATATTTGGATGTCTGAAAACAGGTAGACACAAGATGATAATTATATGAAGAAAATATTTAACATTTTCAATACATGGTATCCATATATACCTTAAATGTGATTGTATTTCAATTTCTCGCATTACTTGTTTTTCCACACGTCCTTTTATCAATTCAACTTTATATAATGTCTTCAGGGCAACCATATATTGGGTGGTCTTCTCCCTGGCTAAATATACACGGCCAAACTTTCCTCTCCCTAATGGCGATCCAATTTCAAAATCCTCTAGGCTCCATTGGTAAGGTCTATTTAATGTTAATAAATTCTATTCTATAGAAATTCATGAACAAATTTAAAATAACATTAACTAATATTATTAATTTAATGTGAAAATATTTAATATTTAAAAATCCAATATGATGTTGATTACTTATTAAAAACTATATTTACATAACTGTATAATTATAATACATCTATTTTTTCAGCTAAACTTCTTGAACAATTTTTTTTTTCTCTTTATATATGGAGAAAAAAGAAAAAATAAACGGTGCAAGAAGTTCAATTAAAAATACAGATTTAATGTTTAGTGCAATTATGTTTATATGTATATACTTTCTGCCCCTGTAATTGCTGGCATGCTCCTGCATCTTACGCTCTACATTTTTAACAGATTCTTTAAATTCGGCAGGCACGGTTGATGGTAAAAATTTATTCATATAATCCATTATAGACAATACGAGAATTGACAATGGAATTAATGTAGAACCAACGTTATGTTTACTGTATCTATGTTTACAATATTTAAGTCACTGGAAAAAATGTTATACAAGACATATATAAATTGCTATGTGTGTATTTCTTATCATTTATAAAAATATTAATTACGAATATTATAAAAAGATCATTAACAAACATATGTCCAATTGTTAACATTTTCTTTTTTATATAGATAATAAAATCAAACACAAAATGATAAAATATCACAAGTTTATATCATAATAAAAAGAAATATAAATTATTTCACTTAAATGTAAAATGAATGAATAGCATTGACATGTGACATATTTGTATAAAATTATAGAGAACAATATATTAAACTTAAAAAGTACCATAGATGTAGATGACTTGGGACAGTGCAGGTAACTTGGGGCAGCATGTATTTTTGTTAAATTTAATAGTGGTATCTCTATTCATGAGTCTTTAGAGAGAAAATTTAAATTTTCTTTAGTGACTCATGGATTCCATGATTGAATTTAACAAAAGTACAAGCTGTCCCAAGTTACTTACACTGTTCCAAATCACCTACATTTGCGATATCTAAGTAAAAATATGCTGTTATTAAAAAAGAAAATGATAAGATTAGGAATTTCTTCAGGCATTTGTCAGATGTCCAAAATTCTTCAAGAAGGATTATTAGTATAACATTACCTACCATTCACTTATATTAAATATAAATATAGAAACGTCGGTGTAGTCTTAAAATACAATAAGCGTTGGGAGACGCTAATAAAGATTCAACTTGTTCAAATGAACAACAATATACGCTTCATAAGACCAGCCAGTTTAGGCATCTCGATAACTGTCTTAACTGACATGTTTCCCCCGCATTTGAACACTTTGAATTTTCAATGAAGACCTCTCTCGGAACAGCTGCGAACTACATATTCGCATTTTTGGATGCATTCATGCGGGATCTACAATGACCTAGAGTCCCTCTATACTAGGGCTGCGTTCGGAAACATCACCCGAGTGCCCTCAAGTATCGTCTTATCCTTGTTTAACACTGAGTGAATAACAAGGATAAAAAGATACACGAGGACACTCGGGTGACGTTTCCGAACGCAGCCTTGTATAAGGATTCTACAATGACCTAGCTTGCTTTCCAGCAAGGGCCTGTTCTTTTTGGCTGAATTTTTGCACCAGTTCATCTTTCTTCCTTTTCTCTCCAAGAAGAAAGAAGAGGAAGAAAGATGAACTGGTGCAAAAGTTCAGCCAAAAAGAACAGGCCTAAGGACATAATCAGACACTGAGCTCTTGAATTTGTTTGGTCTATATTTTTAGTTCTAACGGAATATGCCAACAGGATTCAAGCGCTCACTGAGCGCTCAGTGAGTGGTCGTAGTACTGAATGCACCCATTGTGTAAAGACCATCACACGAACAAAATTTTTAATCGTAATCGTAAGGCCGTAAGCAAATCGGCCAATCACAATCGAGCATTTTAAAACGCGAGATCGTAATTTTGATTGTGATTGGTCGATTTGCTTGCGATCTTATGATTACGACTAAAATTTTTGTACGTGTGATGGCCTTAACACAGTGTCTGACTGTGGCCGATATTCATAGTCAGATCTTAAATCTTTAAAGCTGATTCTACATTAGTCGCATCGCGGCGTCGCAAGCGTTGCGGTCCAATCAACGTCAGGCTAGCTCGACTCTGATTGGACTGCAACGCTTGCGACACGCTTGCGACGCTGCGATGCGACTAATGTAGAACCAGCTTAAGATAGTCTTAAGTTCAGCCCTGAGATATCATGAACCAATCAGAGAGCCGCATTAGCGTCTTAAGACATTACTTAAGATGGTCTTGAAATAAGAACCGACTATGATTACCGGCCTGTGTCCTTGCTGGAAAGCAAAGCTAGTTTACATCGTGCACTTGATACGGCTTGCTTTCCAGCAAGGACACAGTCAGACACTGTGTAACACAGTGTCTGACTATGTCCTTG
>NW_017256991.1:50395-50761 GCF_001594055.1 Mycetomoellerius zeteki | reverse complement strand
TTTACTGACTACCCTTCAGACTCACCGACAACAAACTACTGGACGCATTGTAGAACCAATAGCCTAGTTTACATCGTGCACTTGATACGGATACTAATTAGTATCTGTCTATTGAATTATCTTAATTTCAGAGATACACGTAACCATATATATGATATGAATATTTAATTAATCATTTTGATGCATATTGTACCAATTTAGTACATCATTCTTTGAATACATCGCTGAAATTAAAATAATTTAATAGAAAGTTACTAGTTAGTACCCGTATCAAGTGCGCGATGTAAACTAGATCAATAGAAGTTGTAGTGGTCGTAGAGAGGAATGGATAATGCTGGATTTACACTGCATCCGATTTTCGTCGTA
>NW_017256991.1:46867-50180 GCF_001594055.1 Mycetomoellerius zeteki | reverse complement strand
CCGTTCTGCTGAACGCAGCCAATCTCAATCTTCAATGCATAGTCTGATTTCGGCCATAGACGTTGTTTGAAGATTCGAGATAGTCTTAAGCTAGTGCATGAACCAATCAGAGAGCCGTATTAGCATCTTAAGACATTGGGTGCGTTCAGCAGAACGTTTGTTTTGCAACTGTTGTAAGTTTCCTTCGCGCTAATTGGATCATACTTTTAGATCTAGAAGAATGGTCCTATCTCAGCAGACAATCATAAAACGGTTGCAAAACTGTTGAGTCTGCTGAACGCAGCCATTGCTTGAGATTAATGCGGGGTCTGCAATAGAAGTCGTAGCGGTCTTAAGTCATAGAAAATTGACCAATCACAGTTGATTATTCTTCTCATATTCGACTGTGATTGATCAATTTTCTACGACCTTACGACTGCTACGACTTCTATTGTAGACCTCGCATAAGACCGGACTATGGATTCCGTCCGTAAAGTCGAATACGCCGTCTACAATGAACAGTAGCAGAAGAGAGTGTAAACATGTCGGGAGTAGCTGGTTTTCTGCGTGGCTACAATGAATAGTAGCAGTAGAGACTGTAACTATGTCGGGAGTAAGCTGGTTTTCCAGCTAAGCCATTAATGGGTAGTCGATGAATGTCAAATCGATGTTGATTCAACGTCGCCGACGTCAAATCAATGTTAATTCAACGTCGATTGACGTTAATTCTATATTGATCAATCATTCACTTGTAGCTAAGGATGTAACAGAGCGTAGAGTAAGAACGGAATTCATAGTCCGTTCTTAAGGCCATCACACGTACAAAAATTTTAGTCGTAATCGTAAGGTCGCAAGTATCGACCAATCACAATCAAAATTACGATCTCGTGTTTAAAAACGCTCGACTGTGATTGGCCGATTTGCTTACGGCCTTACGATTACGACTAAAATTTTTGTACGTGTGATGGCCTCAAGAAGACTAGAACTAAGGAGGATCAACTCGCGTGGTGGGGGTGAGTCAAAAAACGTCCGCGGCTATTCACACGATGTGCAGCGGCACTGCGCATTGTGTGAAAGTTCGATATAAGAGCGACAAAGTGACGATTATAAAACGACAGAGCGACGACTATATAGAGCGACAGAGAGGACTAATGAAGCGCAAGAGTGGGGGAAGTTATCCGTCGCCACTTTTTGCCTCCCCCCCACTACCGCTATTGGTGTTGACTCTCCTTAGTTCTAGTCTTCTTGGATGGCCTTTACGGTAAGGACGCAATACCTAGTAACTTTTGCAGACATCTGATGCGGATTACGGATTACGGGCTATATGTGACGGCATTAAAAAAAAGGTTTCTGAATATTTGTTTTAATTTCACATTCAACCATCTGAGGTGAACATACCATTCCGTTCCGTAAGAAGTTTCTCTACCCGTCCCATGTAGCCGGAACGCAATGGAATTTTGGTAACATAATATATCTCACTCTTATAATTCAGTATTTTTAAGTATTCAAAGTAATGTTATAAATAAGATAATTGCACAAATTATGCATATTACTGCTTTAGTCGCATTAAAATAACGAAATATCGATTAAATTAGGCAAATTAACTTGCGACCGAGGCGACATTCCGTCCATTTTCATTCCGTTCCGGCTACATGGGACGGGTAGAGAAACTTCTTACGGAACGGAATTGTAGTGATCTCAAATTTTCTAGTAAGAAATCCGTTCCGTCGTTCCGATTCCGTGTACATGGGACGACATCCTTAGGGTGTTGTTCCATGGGCATGGAAAACGGAATCGGAACACGGAATCGGAAAGGTGAAGTGGTAGGGGCAACCAATCAACATCGTTCCGTTCCGATTTTAAGTAGCCTGGCTTCCCATGGGGAATATTTTTCGGAAACGGAAATTTTTCGTACTGTCAATCACCAGTGATCACTAGCAATTAAAAATAATATTGAAATTCAACTAAAAGGAGCATTGAAAAGATGAAAAATGTCATCTGTAAGTATTGTAAATACATGTATGTTAAATTATTTTATATTTTCCAATTGTCTGCATTTCGGCTCAGACAAAAGAATTGCGGTGCTTTGATATATCTAGAGCTTTAATTATGATTACGTCTAAAATTTTATACGTGTGATCATAAGACTGCTTTAATTGTAAATACAATCTTAGATCCTGCGCACAATAAAAGAAATATTAAGAATGGGAATAAATATTAAAATTTTAACCTATCAGAAGATAAGATTTTATCCTATCGGCTATTTCGATCGCTATTTTGGACCTGTGGCCTATAAACCAATAAGCTCTTATGGCTCCTTCACACTGGACGCGAAAATGCTTGCGGCATGGCAAAATGCGACGAGATAACCAATGAACATGTCAGGAGCTATAAGCTTATTGGCTACCGCGTCGCATTTTACCGCACGGCAAGCGTTTTCGCATCAGTGTGCAGAAACCATAAGGTCGGGAATAACCAAGCGGAAATAGGATTTTAGCGCAATAGTGAAGGTTAGATGTGCACCACTCTGATGCAATGATAGTGAATTCGATTGGACGCACTCAGTGCGCACTGGTGCACATTAAAGCCGTCATACACAAAATAATGTAACATATATTTATAAATAAACACAGAAATTGATTAAATCGTGAAATACCTAATACATTTTATTGTACTAATTAGGTAAAATATGTATTTCATAATTCGAAATATTTGCGTTTCATTTTTATACTCAAATTAAATCAGTGTACAACGGGTTTAATATGCACCAGTGCGTACTAGTGCTTCCAATCGAATTCGCCATGAATGTAGCGCTTACACGCAATTGGTGCGGTGTGAGGCTGCACCCAGTGTATCCTGGAGACCTAGATTTATCAGAGGCGCAACCGGCTTAAGTCAGTATGACAAAGGTACTAGGCAGAGTACTAAACATGGCTGACATGCTATGAAACTGCCTTTAAACTGTCAAACAAGATAAGACAAAGTAATATAAAATTATATTTAAATGAATCGTATCAATTCTTTAGAGAGAATATTTATGTATCAATAAGTCAGTTGATTAATTGTTATTATAATCGTTTTGCATATCAGCATAACCTCTTAATTTGCACTGCTGTTAACGGAGTAAAACTTTACTCGATGGTAAAGATTCTCGATAAAATTATTCCAGAAATTAAAAAAAATATTATTGCATTAATCAGATAAATAATTCTATATGATACGTAGAAGAATTTCATATGGTTTAATCTATGGAGTATTCCAACTGTTTGAAATGAAGTAATTTTAAAGGCATTTGTGATTGCTTGTTTGTAAATTAAAACAGAAATGTTTGAAG
>NW_017256991.1:45943-46627 GCF_001594055.1 Mycetomoellerius zeteki | reverse complement strand
ATTTCTTAAATGGAACATACCATTTTTCATTACATATTCTCGTAGCTTATCTCGAGAGCTTTCCAAAACACTACAATAAAATATTTTTCTATTGCGTATTTTCCGAGTTATAAAGCTTTAAGTTTGCGCGCGCGCTACTAAGCTTTTAACATTTATGCAGGATGTTTTCAAATACGGAACTGTCAAAACACACAATTTTAGCAATGACAGGTACTCGTGAAGTAAACGCAGTGAGAGAACCAATCAGCATCGCGGAAAAGCGACAACAATAAACTTCGATACATTCGAGTATCGATTTAACATCTCCTTTTTTTTAGAAAGGATACCGCAAACTTAAAGCTTTATAACTCGGAAAATACGCAATAGAAAAATATTTTATTGTAGTGTTTTGGAAAGCTCTCGAGATAAGCTACGAGAATATGTAATGAAAAATGGTATGTTCCATTTAAGAAATTGAAGGAGACCTTCATGTAATTTTCAAATGATTATCCAAGGTCAAACCAATGGTACCATCTTATGACCCCCTCGAAACCATACAATTTTTGTCTGAAACATTTTTCTCTAAAATCAAAAATAAGAAAGTTATTTGGGGTGGACAATTAAAATGGGACACCCTGTATATGCTTCACAATTATCATTTTTTTCAATATTTCTTGAATGTAAGAACATAATACTGCAATCGTA
>NW_017256991.1:33603-44956 GCF_001594055.1 Mycetomoellerius zeteki | reverse complement strand
AGTATCCAAGAAACTTAGTTTTCCATCTATGCCAACCTCCATAGTGAATTGTAATCTACTATGTAAAGAATTAAAAATGTTTAAGATGTCATTAATACTTTCAGATGGAGCCGCTAGATTTTTCTCTAAAATCAAAAATAAAAAAGTTATTTGGGGTGGACAATTAAAATGGGACACCCTGTATATCTACTGTTAACGAACAAGTAATCAGGCTTTCTGTATAACATCAGTAATCACAATTTAGTCAGCATGGATACTGTTCAAGAGAGCAAGAATGAGATAGAGTGAGATAGAATGTATAGGATAAAATGAAATAGAAATATGTCACTAGTACTATAAATGGTTGCCAAGTCATGTAATTACAACAGCGAATCAGAATGCGTAATACCGGTTGCGCCTCTCTGATAAATCTAGATAGACTCTAGTGTCTCCCAAGGGAAAACGCTATTACTTATGGGTCTATCCAATTATGTTCAATCGCTTTACAAGTAAGACTGAGTTCCGAAATCCATCGAAAAAAAGTGTCGCAACCTTTCTGCCGTCAATTATACTACCAGAGAGAAACCTGAGAGTGAACATCCCGGCCTTTTTCGTGTACAGTTCGCGCAATTAATGCCTTCCTAGCCTATGACATCACGTCCACTGATGAGACATCGCGTTTATCTTCTCGGTTTTTTCACGTTCATGATCGTAGTCGGACAAACCAGACTAGCCAATAGAAATAGTAGAAACTCGCGCATTGTCGATAATTTCGTCTGACTACGACCATGGATGTGAAAATAACCGAGAAAGTAATGCGCAATGTCAAAACAGGAGTGGAGAAGGCATTAATTGCGCAAACTGTACCAAACTTCATAGAGTAATGTCCATGTTTTTGTGGTTCTTTTCCATACTATTACGTGGATTAGACAAAGACGAATAATTAACTTTGATTGTTCGTCCTTGTCTAACCTACGTAATAATATGGAAAAGAACCATAAAAATGTGGTTATTACCCTACGAGTTTGGTACACGAAAAAGGCCGGGATGTCCACTCCTCAGACCAATATTATTTTTCAAGCGTGTTAATTGGCTGCAAGATAGAAAGGCTCTCGGACCTCTTTGTCCTATAGCCAATCGACAGGCTTGAAAAATTGTCGTAGAACAAAAAACGGACGCATATAATATTAGCTCTGTTCGACTTACTTACACTTTTTTACACTTTTTACACTTAAAATGAGATAGATATATATTTGGCGCTGAAAAGAGAGAAAGCGAAGATGCTAAGTGTAAAAAGTGTCAGCAAGTCGAACAGATCAATTGGCTTAAGCGACGGTGCTGCGTAGTGCTGCGCATGCGCACTGAGAACATTTATTCCTTACTATCTTTCTCTCTCGCACAGATTTTTGCATCAGTTCGAGCCATGGGAAGTATAGGCCGGAACCAGACTACGCATTGAAGATTGAGATTAAAGATTGAAAAATTCAAATTTGACCAATTGAAACGAAAGGAACTAAAATTTCTTTGTCCTTATTGGTCAAATTTCAATCTTCAATCTCAATCTTCAATGCGTAGTCTGATTCCGGCCTATAGGCAATGCCCCTTCCATTTATGTATGTTCTAAGGTCCACTCTCAAGTTTCTCTCTGGTACTACATACAAAAAGTGCAAGCAACGCGAACAGACCTAAAGCTGATTCTACATTAAGCTGGTTCTACATTAGTCGCATCGCAGTGTTGCAAGCGTGTCGCAACCGTTGTGGTCTAATTAAAGTCGAGCTAGATTGATGTTGATTGGACCGCAATGCTGCGACGCTGTGGTGCGACTAATGGGTTACACGACAATTTTCATAAAAAAGAGGGGGTAATGTTGGTAGCAACAAAAGCCCTTGAGGCATCATAGTTTTATTTTCTACGTATTGGTAATATTTACAAGTAGTAATCCGTTAGTTTGCGCCGATCATGGTCGATCGAGTGTAAAAGTAGTGTAATTGCATAATAATTCGTAAACTGTTTGCGAACGGCTGTCATCGCGGAGGTTTCGTGTTTTGAAGTTATGTGTTTTTTGTGCTGTAGGGGTTATGTGTATCAAGAGGTTAATAACGTATAGTATTTCAGAGGTTAATAACGTATAGTATTTCAAAGAGTACATAAAAATATTTTGTATTTTGTGTTTCAAATATTAAGATTGACAATCAAGCTTATTATCTGAACAACAAAATACAAAAAATGTTTCTATCTTTCCATTTTGAATACTTTTATGTGCTCCGCTGAAATATAAAATACAATTGTATTACAAATATTATGATAAATTGATTGCCATTGCCAATGGCACCCTTAGGACTGCTGTCAGTGATTATCCACTGATTCAGGTTTATTTAGATTATACTTCCTTCCACAGCTCTTCCTTTTCCTCTCTCTCTTTCTTCTTTTTCCTCTCTTTTCCTTTAATTTTCCTTTCTTTTCAATCCCTTCTTTTCTATACACAATTTAACACCGTTGATAGACCGTTGTTAGATCGAAAACCAATAACTGAAAATAAAATATATAACACAAAGTATCGATTTTTAATGAAATAGTAAGAATAAAGGTTTTGTAATGAAAATATTTAATGAAATTTATCTGAGTAATCTCAAAGACGTTATTAACCTCTTGATACACATAACTGTCAAAACATGAAACCTCCGCGATGACAGCCGTTCGCGAACAATTCACGAATTATCATGTAATTACACTACTTTTACACTCGATCGACCATGATCGGCGCAAACTAATGGCCGTAGGACAGGCTCTTGCATAACGCATAGTGCATAAGGGAATCGATCAATCGAAATTCTTCTTTTCCATGGAATGGAAGGAAAGGAAAGAGTCTGATTAGTTGATTCGCTTATGCACTATGTTTATGCGTTATGCAAGAGTCTGTGCTACGGCCTTTACGGATTATTACTTGTAAATATTATCAATCCGTAGAAAATAAAATATATAGTGTTTCAAGGGTTTTTGTTGCTACCAACATTATCCCCTCTTTTTTTATGAAAATTGTCGTGTAATCGACTAATATAGAGCCAGCTTTAGGCCGGAATCAGACTACGCATCGAATATTGAGATTGAAGATTGAAAGATTGAAATTTGACCAATCAAAACAATAGGAGCTAAAATTCCTTTATCCTCACTGGTCAAATTTTGATCTTCAATCTTCAATCTCAATCTTCAATGCATAGTCTGATTCCGGCCTTAGGCCCTGCGCATAATGGAGGAAATATTAGGAACAGGAATAGATATTAAGATTTCAACCTATCAAAAACCGTGTATTCCGGTGTAACTGGTATCTGATAGGTTAAAATCTTAATATCTATTCCAGGGCAGCAATCACGTAATTTCGAGCGAATTTTTTCATTTTTCACTTTCCGCACGTTCTGATTCCACGTGAACTTTTTCACGAATCACAACGATTACGTAACCTAAGAGGTGTAAAAAGTGAAATCACTAAACACAGATTAAGATAGGGATTATGAAAATAACTAGACTCAGATGGTTTGTTTCGCCGCGATGTTTTCGAAGTGTGAAACAGTCAGTCAACGTGTAACAATAAACAGAAACAATGAATGTTACAAGTAAACAAAAAGAGATATTATTGACATTATTGAAAGCCAATCTAGAATTGGTAAGAGGACGCATGATAAAATCATTAATATCAATTGTTAATAATGTTATTTCGTAGAATAAAATGTAATTATAAGGTAACATTTTCTAAATTGTTTATACTTACCGGTATAAAGCCATAATTTGAGATTCCGGGATTTCAAAAGGATTACTTAAATCTCGTAGTTCTCTTCTACGTATTTTAAGTATATGTTTTTCATTATGTTCAAGTTGAAGTACCCACCATGCTGCAGCCATGTTATACTAAAATAATTATTAAAACAATGTTTCATAAAGTAACCGTTTATCAATATAATCTAAATTATCACATATTTCGCAAGTACTAACAATAATATACATATATACCAATTACTAGGGAACATTTAGATTTTCACTACATTTCCGCCATTTCGCCATCAACTTTTAAGGCGAAAAAGTTCACGTGGAAAATTTCACACATTTCCACAGTTCAAAAAGTTGCATGATCGCAAAAATTCTCGAATTCGCATGAAATTTTTCACTTTTCACGATTTCACCCTAGGGAAAAATTACGTGATTGCTGCCCTGTTCCAAATATTTCCTCTATTGTGCGCAGGGTCTTTGGTGCCTCGCAGCATTGCAAGCGTTGCGGTCCAATCAGCATCAATCTAATAGCGTTTTCGACCCGGCCGAGTTTGCACCAACCTGGGGGTCGAGTCTGTATATTCAAACAAGGTGAAAATTACAAAAGTGAGCAAATTTACTAGGTGGTGACGAATGAAATTATCAGTATTCTAGTAAATTCGCTCACTTTTGTAATTTTCACCTCGTTTTAAGATACAGAATCGATCCTCTGGGTTGGATTAATGGCGTTTTGTGCTCTCCTATTGGTAGAGCGTGTAACGTTAATCAATAGGAAAGATTAATCCAACCCAGGGCACCTATCATGGAAAAAATCGGAATAGATTCCGATCGGAATTATTCAATTATTTCCTAGATTTTTATTGTGTTTTCTAGGGAAAACGAAATTATTCCGATCGGAATTCATTTCGACATGTTCCATAATAAGCACCCAGGTAAAGGCCATCACACGTACAAAAATTTTAATCGGAATCGTAAGGTCGCAAGCAAATCGACCAATCACAATCAAAATTAAGATCTCCCGTTTTTACGCTTGACTGTGATTGGCCGATTTGCTTACGGTCTTACGATTACGACTAAAATTTTTGTACGTGTAATGGCCTTTAGTGCAAACCTGATCGAGCCAAAAACGCTGTAAATCGACTCTGATTGGACCACAACGCTTGCGACATTGCGATGCGACTAATGTAGAACCAGCTTAATGTAAAAATCGACTTATGAATACCAATCCAAAACTCACCAAAAATGTTTGCTGATTCAATTCCTAAACTCATTTAAAAACTTATTCCATTTCCCTGTCGTAATTGTGTTCCAAAACTCAAAAAAATTTCAATTTCTCGCGTATAATTTAATTCTGCACATGTGCCATTGAAATGAAGCACTCTTTTGTATCTATTTTATAAGTTTGTAAATGATAAGCATTGGCAATGAGATAATCTGATAAAATGTTTTATTTCTCGCGATTACCATTTTATTAAATAATTCTTATAAAAAGGAATAAACATTTCGATATAAAATTTTCCAATAAAATTAGTACAAATAAATTAGATTATATTTATACTATATTTATTCGAAAATTTCCGTCATTATAAGTCTAAAACGATACATTTAAATTATTCCAGAATATTTTAAAGTTAAAATCGACTATCTTAATATTCTCAGAATATTATATAAATGTGATATTTTCTTTGCGATAGTATATTTCTTTTCTTTCTATGGAAGTAATAATCGTAATAATTAGGCGTATTATTTTCTAAGAATAGTTCTGTATAGATTTATAAATATGTTATCTTGGACAAAATTTAATCGCTATGTTATATACTTTATTTCTTAGTAGAATGTATACTAAACATTAGCCTCAGCTGGTTATACATTCAAGTATTACAACTAAAATTTAACTTATTCGTTTATGTAACAAGTAAATACAAATGAAAAATTCAAAGATAAACAGGGTGTCTCACAACTCTATCGCATTTCCTCTTAAGGACATATTCTTAAGGTAATTTTGAGACGAAAATCCTAATACGGAAATATCGAGGCTATAATAGTTTTCGAATTACACACTATCTTTAATCAATTATAATTTAAAAACTATTGTAATCTCTCAACATTTTTGTATTAGGATTTTCGTCTCAAAATTACCTCAAAAATACATTCTTAAGAGGAAATGCAGTAGTTGTGAGACACCCTGTATATATATCCGTACAAATAAATTAACGTTTCATATAAAAAAATAAACACAAGAGAATGTGACAACACATTTATAGTTACAAATTATACAAATTCCGTTTGCGCGTGCGATATCGCCCTATTTAACTAGAATTGATAAAAAGAAAATTTTAACAATACATTCCAATATATAAATACAAATAACAAGAGAGATAAACATTTTATAACGTACAGTAAAATATATATAAAACATATATATGATATAATCCTGTCTATAAATTCATTATCTATTGACGATTATCTATTAACAATCAATGTAAATCAAGCATCATTACATTTACACAAAATAAACCATGGTATTTTAGCTTTTTGGCTTTACATCAACTCGTGTTATTCCAAAGAAACAGACTATAAATAAATGTGTACGATGCCTTCCCAAGTATATGTATGGTAGCATATAACATTATTAAATTAACTGTACAGAAAATAATGACAGGAGATAAACGTAGATGCAAAGTGTCGTCGGCGCGATCTTTGTTATTTACAGATTGCAAGAAAAAACATAAAATAATTAATGTGCATCTCCGTTTAAACCCTGGCTAAACAATATGCAATATTAGGCAAAAGGTGGAATGTAAATTGCATTAATAGCTGTAAATTAGACAAGGTACATTATGGCAATAATGCGAGCCACATTGCAAAACGTCATAAATAAGACAATCATCTCCTTTCATCACGTAGGTTTTCATATTAGAATTGAACAAAAACTCCCGGATATATCACCTGGCTTCCACCGCGTTTCTTCTGGAAAGCAATGCACACTAGGTGTGTAGAGTTTAAAAGTTTTATTATACGTGTGTCCTCATTTCTTTTTCTTTTTCAAATAAGTATACATATGCTTACGCTAAGTGCATGTTCCGTTAATCGCGTGCATGCAGATAATCCTTTCTATTCCTAGTTAACAGCAGAATTGTATCGTGTCATTGAAATATCGTATATCAATATATATATTATATTATATACGATGCTCTTATATAAAATGCGAAGATTTTTAATGCGACCGTTGTTAAATCAATGTCGCAAGTGTCCACTAAATCATAGATCTATGCTTGGGCGTATGTACCTCAGAGCTGTTATGACAATAATATATCCAAGATTTTTGTAATATTAACATTAATGTACTACGTTTCCTATAAGTGTCGAAGTGAAATAAAGCGACATTCGTGATAATGTACCGTAAAATTACCAATTGAACCGATTATAAACTAATAAGTCACAGAAACGAATTGCGGTAACATCAAGTAACGTGAAAAGAATGTAGAAAGATCTGTATGTACTCAAATTCTAATACAATCAATAATTATGGTATTCTAACTGTAAATGCACTTCGCAATCGTGTTCCCTATCCGCTTATTTTTTCTTTTTCCTGTAAGAGTACGCTTATCCGTAGGCAATAAGTACTAATTAGGTTACAGATACCACACTACATTATTGCGGAAAACATTGTGTAATATATCGATGTGTTTCTTTAATTCGATATTAGGAAGGAATATGTAGCATTTTACGTTAATAGTATCGCTCGACTTAAAGCTGTAAACCTATACAAAAGTAGCAACCGTATTTCTAAATCAGACAAATGCGAGACAGAAAAGGCCAGAGGGAGAAGGAGAGAACCAAGAGAAAATGATGAATTGTACCAATTAGACATACACTATCTTGTTACCTAAATACTTTGGCAGTGCAAGAGTGACAAATGATGACGGTCATATTTGATCGTAATTTCTTCGCTGTAAAATATCGAAAAGAAAAAATCAAAAGAAGTGAAATCATATAAAAATCGTTAAATTTTAAAGAAACAAAAAGAAGTTCTTCAATAAATACTAATTATATACATTCAAATAATGTACAAGACTTGCTCCTCTTGCTCTTAAATTAGAGAGGAAAATATAATTGGAAAAAAAACATTATTAAAATTACAGTGGCAGGAAAGAATAAATAAGAAAGGACCCCGCAGTTTTCTTATGGGAAAGTACTTTCGGTCAAAATGGCTGAAAATTTAGTATGATGATAGCTTATGGTGTCCTGATCAAAAGTTTGAAAGGACACGTGATCCTAAAATCTACAGGTTCTGAGATATTGGAGTTCAAAGGTCGATAATGAAGATATAGTTATTTTTTAATAATATTAGGTACTATATGAAAATCATGCGTTTCGCGGATTTTCTCCGTGTCCAGATCGATATTCTTACTATGAATTGCTGGCGATCCACCAGTCCTGGCGATCATCAGGCTGCTCCTCGCCCTGATGAAGTGGACCGCAAAGTTCACGAAAATTCTTGGCATTCCAAGAATGGATCTGGACACGGAGAAAACCCGCGAAACCCATGATTTTCATATAGAAAACACCCGTGGAAGCCTCAAGAATAATATTAGGTACTTTTTGCCAGTCATGTGTAGAATGATGAAAGTAAGAATCGATCCAGCAAATGAAACAGAATCCTAAACCCATAAACCCTAAACCAATAAACCTTAAATCCATAAATCCATACATAATTAGATAAAACACTTACAATTTTTCATTTTCACTGTCAATACGCTGCCAGATTTTTATTTATCGGTTGGGTAGCGGTTTTTATTTCAATCTGTCTTTTTCAAGGCTTTGATTTACTAAAAGTAAATGAACATTTTTCAAAAAATTCTTTTTATTTTTAATATATCTTTTCCATTTTTTGTTCAAGATAGTTGATTTGTTTCTGACAAATATTTCACAAACTATTTTTTTGAAAGCAATTGATTTATCTGTAACAAATCTTGCAAACAATGTTTCTAAGTCCACGGTTTGTTACAAGTTAATTTTATAATCTGCCTTTTTCAAAGTAATTAGTTGATATTATATAGATATGTTATGAAGATCAGAAACGTTTAAAAAAATCGAAAAATGACTATAATATTATATAAAACGTATAATACATATTTATATTACTATTGATGTATATAAAAATATTTAATAAACATATATTCTAGACAATGGATGCATTCAGTACTACGACCGCTCACTAAGCGCTCAGTGAGCGGTTGTAGTATTGAATGCACCCAATGAAAACATTTTTCATGTTTTTTTATATACCAATGAAATATACTGTATATTAAAAGGCAATGTAGCAACATGTTACTTTTCATAATAATCGCTATATATCGACCTTTGAGCTTCAATATCTCAGAACCTGTTGATTTTAGAACCACATGCCCATTGAAATTTTTGATAGGACACTATAAACTACCACATACTAAATTTTCAGCCATTTTGACCGAAAATACTTTCCCATAAGAAAACTGCGAGGTCCTTTATCGATCCAGTATGTTCTTTGTAGTCTATTATTCTGTTAGGCTTTTAAACCTAAAGTCTATAATAATCTTGTAATTCATAGTAAGAATATCGATTTTTTAAAAGAAAACAGGATGTATAAAGTACACAAGATGAGGGAAGTAAAGATTTTCTAGGCTATTATTTTATAACAAAAACCACAAAATTCTCGATACAATACCATATAATAACGCCAATGTATATAACAAGGTAAAGCTGTATATATATTTCATTAATAAAAAAATAATCACGAGAATTACGATGTTCGAAATAATCGTCTCTTACATTCTTGCATACCGTGATTCTCCACGATTTCATAGATACTCTTAATAATTTAAAAGATGCAGAGATAAATAACAAAAATTGTCGAAAGCACGAGGGAGCAATATAATATGGGCGATTACACATTTGGATATAAAAACGAAACTACTTTATAGTTTCCTCTGAAAGTAGAGCATGGCTCAATAACGAATACGCATGGTCTGGAAATAATATCGTTGCCAGAAAATAACACAAATAAGAAACAACTGATCAGCGCAGATCCGGATTATCATTAATTTGCTTTTTTATACGTAACAATACTGTTGTATACCACTGATCCAATCTTGAAATTAAATCGTATTCCTTCACTGCTTCTGTATAACCTTCTAGATTTTGATCCTCCAAATGCTCTATCAATGTCTATAGATGTACAATATTCAAATTATCAAAAATATTAAAAAAAAAAACAAAAGTCGTTAGGTGACAAATTTAACGTGAAAACATACCTTTACCAGTTTGTATTCTCTAGCGTCTTGAAAAGCAGGATACTGTTCCTGATAACGTTCAATCGCATGTTGAGCATTTAACGAATCCACACACAAGTGACATAACGCTGCACGAAAGAAGTATTCCTTGGCGCTATATTTTAGTAAAGAACTTTCTAATGATGCAGAAGCGACCTGTAAGATAAATTGATAAGATTTAAACATTGATATTCATATTAATCATTTACATTCAAATTTAAAAAACATTATAGATAATTATAACTCGCTATCGCCACATGTACTGAATATCTTCAATCTTTACCTGCTCGTAGATCTGAATGGCTTTATCGTAATTCTCAAGTTGCGCGGCATACTGCGCGACTTTCAAAAGACACTTGTTTGCAGAGGAGTTACTTTCCTCACCGCGGAAGTAATCCGCAGCTTGCTCATAATGATGTACCGCGCGCTCCAAATCAACCGCTTCGCTTTCATAAATTTCGGCTATACTTTGATGATGTTTAGCTGCCATCGTAAAACGGCCCATATCGGTATAAATTTCAATGGCTTTCAACAGGCAACTGATTGCCTCTGTAAAAGTGGAATAACGATAATATGAAAATTATTTTATCTTTTGATGAATTCAGTTGCTTGCACTAAATCAGTACACACTGAAAAGACTGCTTCATATAAAGTGTTTAAATATGGCGAATAATATAATCAACTTTGACAATGAAATAATACATGGATAGTTTATTAAATAATATGATAATATCCTTATTGGGCATTTAATCATCGTTTAAAATATTTGTATATGCTAAAACATTTACTTTGCTAATTTCAGCCTTAGCAGCTTTTAACATATACTGATCTAGTGTAGCGCAAGTAACCGAATTCGCCATTTGTTTAACACAGTGTTGGGATTTACTTGCACATTTCGGCGGATTTTCATCTTGGTTCCTACCTCTTACTTCATCAACCTGCGTGTGATCTAAATGCCGATTGGCATTTATTCCAACACTGGTTTAACAATGGCAAACAACAATATAATGATTCTGTTCTCTGTGGCTAAACTAGTATGCACTTGTTTTACTTAGAATGAAATAGATATATATTTTTGGAGTTTGATAAAAATGAGACAGAAACTATAGAAAATTTTAGTACAGTCTAGTGCAGTGACAAAGAACAGACTTTGTGTTACACCGTGTCATCTGTTTGTCTTGCTTGAAAGTACCCTTGATTTTATAAATTACCGTTTGTATCAGACTTTTTGAAGCAATTGGCAGCATCTACGTAATTATTAGCTGCGTCATGACGGCTTCCCGCCTTCGAATGTAAA
>NW_017256991.1:33012-33589 GCF_001594055.1 Mycetomoellerius zeteki | reverse complement strand
TGCCTGCTGAACTCCACTTCTTTGCCATCTTGAACATGTTCGCCGCCCGTTGGTAACATTCTACTGCTTCCTCAACTTTTGACGAACTCCTGCAAAGTCAAACTTATCAACCTAAAGTACAACGATACTAACCAAGTGGACTTTGCCATTCCTCAACAAAGTGACATCGGTCTGTCGAAATTCGAAATGCAAGAGACGTCGATGCAGGGATTTAGCAAAAACATCGTGACTTTCGGCATGACACCACAAACAGATGACCTTATGACTGAGAGGTCCAATTATGTCCAATTATGCCAAATGGCAATGGGTGCTTTTCGACAAAAGACACGAGACACAGCGAATCATTTCTCATCTTTGCTTAATATTGACAAAGAAGAATGTATAATTCACTGTGTTACACTATGGCTTTATTACTGAAAAGATAGCCGGTATCAAACACAGATGTCATGTAGTGATGTATCGACAAACACATATCCACACGCGGCGTAGGCCAGCGTGCGCAAACACGGAAGGTCGTTTGCACGACGCAGAAACATGGAAACGGAGTCGTAATAACACGGCAATCGAGCCGATCGAG
>NW_017256991.1:29097-32982 GCF_001594055.1 Mycetomoellerius zeteki | reverse complement strand
CAGCGAGCCACAAGATGTAACGACGCAGGATTTTTGCGCGAAGGTAGTAAAACACTAGTAACACGCGAGGAGATTGACGCGCTTACGATCGGGCGAGTTCAAGTAGCAAATCGATCGTCTTACCCAAACAGAGCGCCGAAGAAGCCCTTCGACGACGACAGCTTTCTCTCGGCCTCCGCCACCAGTTGTAAGGCCTTCTGCTCGTTATCAGCCATCTCGACTGATCTGTGATCTCGACGGTGATTGACGATGGTGTCAGCAGTCGGCCCGATTGTTTTTTCCCTTCCCCCGAATGCGAAACCCACTGAAACCCACTCAAGCCTCCCGATTCATCGACTGCAACTCAATAGATTTCACCTGATCTCACCACCACGTCCCTCCCCCCTGCCCCTTTGTCCCTCACGACGTCACTGCCCCGTCACTGGACTGCACTAGACGTCACTAGACTGCACTAGAGTACTAGCTCGCTTCGCGAGTCCGCGCGGATTGCGCGGATCGACGGATGACCGATGGAGAATTGGAGAAGCAAGGAGTCGAGGACGTCGTGCCGTGTGCGTTGCGTATGTCATCGCCGTCAACTCAAGGACGCCAACGTCACAACGTCGCCAACGCCAACCCCCGGACCCCGCCTCGACTTTAAGATCGACTTTAAAGCCTGCGGCACAATTGGATGCTTGTTTTCCTGCTGGATTCCTAGCTGGATTAGAATCCTGCCATCGTATTGGCTGCGATACTGACGGTGTCAGCATCGTAGCCAATACGGTGGCAAAAATTTATTCTAGCTAGCGATCTAGCAAGAAACAAGCATCGTGTGCCACCAGCTTAAGGCCGTTCTCGTGCGACATTTGAAAATCGGCGATGCTTTAAAAATTAAATGAAATTAATCCAGTTTAAGATCTTAAAATGATCCTGGAAGACAACCGGAAGATTTTATTATTATTTATATTAATTATATTATATATTATAATAAACGTAATATAATTTAACGTAATGTAATTTAATTCAATTGAATTTAATTTAAAATAATTTCTTAAATTTAAAATCAGATTAAATGCTGTTCTTACAAAAGAGCTGCAGCATCACGGATTACGCGCTGATAAAATAATCATGTAGCAACTTGAAATTGCAGTACTCTACTGTGAAGACGATCTTGCCATATAATGGCTGCGTTCCGTTTCACGCCTGATGCATCATTTATCCTTGTTTAACATTCGGTGAATAACAAGGAAAAGATGCATCATGCGCATCATGCATGAAACGGAACGCAGCCAATTATCAAACTACCCAATAAACGAGAATGGATTAAAATGGATTGAAATTTTTTCTATCCGAATGCGTATTTTAAATAGCGAAGACTTTTTTTGGACTTAATTGGATTCAATCGGATTCAATTAGATTCAATTGGATGCAATTGGATTGAAAACTGTGTTTCCTATTCAAAATTTTGAATTGAACGGTATTCACAATGCACAGAAAAAGCTGATATTATTTTCAGATTGAAAGGCATAAAGATATGCTCCATGCAATTCCTGTAAATGAATAAAAATGCATTCAGAAAAGGATTCATTTTAACATTCGTGAATCCATATTTCTGAAAATCTGAATCCATTTCAATTCGTTCTCGTTTACTGGGTATAACCGGTATTCATATCTGTTCGTATTTCAAGACGAAGGGTAAATTAAACCGAGATAAATTTAATCTACATTATAGATAGAAATAATAAACATTTATAGAAACACATTTTCCGTTTTTGAAAAATCAGCATTTTTTATTGGACGTCGATGTGCGCTCTGAATTTAGGAAAAAGTGTGGCGAGATTCGACCGCAATCGTGGTATGATTGGTATTCGACTCGTACTTCAAACTGCACGAACGCAAATGATTCGCTTCTGTTTTCTACTTTGAATTTTTTACGTTGAATTGACGACGCTGGACGACCCGTCGCGTTAATCATCGAATAAAATATGTCCTTTCTGTACAGGCAGGAGATAAGATCGCTGCAGGATGGCTCGCCGAACACCTTCGTAATCGGTGTGATTATAAACAGCACGAATGTGAAAACGTTCGCCGCCTCTCGAGCCAGATGTACGTATCTCCGCTGTCCTTTTTTTCTTCATCTTGTTGCAGTATTCTTAAATTGTATTTAAAACGATAATAAATTAAAAACGCGATACGCGAGGTTTGGAAACAAACGAATCGATTTGCAGAAATGTTTCTTTATGAAAAAGCTTTCAATCTGAATTACACACAATGAAATGCGTTTTCGAGAATGCATATATAATTTTCCATTAAACGCGTCGCCTTAATTATTTAGATATTTGAAATCTGTTGGACACACAAGTCGGCTAAATTGCGCGCCTTTATGTTAATTTTACACGAAATGATAAAAATGAGGCTAACGATACTTAAAATTGTTTTGCTTATAATCTTACTGATAATTATATTATAGTTAATACTGGTGAACGTGGCGTGTGGACATTCACTTTGCGCGACTCCGAGGAAGACTTTATTAACGTCACTGTATGGGGCAGCACCGAATACGTAAAAAAATTATCGTCCACATTTATCATCGGATCCGTAGGTGAATATTTTATGAATAAATTGTTCATAAATTACAAAAAACAAATATTCCGTTTTGTAGTTAATAATATATCTAATGATTAAACGTCTCTCTTATTAGTAGATTACTATATTAGGAAATCAATTTTCTATTTAATCATATATTTAACAATTATTATTTTTCAATTATTATTTAAAATTGTTACTACGCGTATTAAATGTATGTAGTTTTCTTTTATTACATACGTATTCAGTACATTCTCTTTCTATAATTTATATTTAACACAATACATTTTTTTCGCTACTGATCTAAATATAATTATAAACGGTTTCAATATCTATTTATGCGAATAAAGTGTAGAAAGAATAACAAATTTATGCATTTAAATATTTGTGATGAGTCTCAGAATCCTATTCTGTAAATCTCAACTACGATATAGGTAATTATAATAATCATTAAAAGACTTACAGAATATAGGATTATTAAAGCTTGATTTAAGTTTCGGTCTAACTCTAAAATCCTAAAATTCAGTTAATAGGGCTGTCAGTCTTAATTGGTCCTAACTGAAATCTGTATTCTATTGGCCGAATTTTAGGATTTTAGATCAAGTTAAGACCGAAGCATAAACCAGGCATAACACTTTCAGACTTTTGGAAATTAATTACATGTGATATTTATACTTAAGCTCTTGCCCGAGAACCGCGTTGATCTGCGCCGCGCCCGCGCCGGTCACGTGATTAATAAGAGCATCGTCTGCTTTACAGTGGAAGTGATAAGTGCAAAAATCGTGAAACGCAATCCCAGTGATAAGAACGAACAATTCATGCCGTCGACCTCCAGTCCTTTTACCTTAATCATAAATGAGGGTGCAGCCTTAATACAGAATCACGACGCGCCAACTCGCGAACAATACAAAAATCTGCTGATGCGACCTGTGAAAAATGTGACCTCCGCGAAAAGCCTAAAAACTATTCTGGATAATATAGACGCTCTGTGTGATCGCTTCGTTGATCTTCTAGTCGTCGTTACCTTTGTAAGTTACATCAAGTCTATAATCACACCGTTTTTCGTAGCTATATTACATGATATATATTATATATACAGGGTGTTTCCAAATTAAATGGCAAAACTTCGGGAGCGTGTAGAGGAGTAAAAAACTAAGAAAAAAAGTCCTATAGACATATGCTCCTTTTTGCTTTGTTTCGCAGGAAATCACGAAAAAAGAAAAAAATATATTTAATTTATTATTTTAATTATTTTATTTATAAACTTTTTAATGAAGATTTTGTTCGAAATGTGCACCTCTTGCAGCAATACAAGCATTG
>NW_017256991.1:22464-28392 GCF_001594055.1 Mycetomoellerius zeteki | reverse complement strand
TTCCCTGCCTGCAAATCTCTTCGTAACGCTGCTTGAAATCGGTTGTTTTCTTGTCGAATTGAAAATGATCCAGTCTCTCGCAATCTATTAAATGTCAACATAAACACTCTTCGGTTTGGCACTCTTCTGTTTGGAAATCGTCGTGCATATTCTCGCACCGCCTTTAAAGCATTACCGTTGCAGAAACCGTATACAAAAACCATATCAGCATATTCACTATTAGAATACGTACGCGGCATATTGCAAAAGACAAAATTCATCTACTGTTAAAGGCTTTCAAAGAGCGACTGACAAATTCATAACAGAAAGTGGAAAATGTAATCAAATATGTCGGTGCTAGATATGGCAAGAAATGTAAACATTTTTTTTCGATTTCTCTGAAACGGAGCAAAAACGAGCATATGTCTATAGGACTTTTTTTCTTAGTTTTTTACTCCTCTACACGCTCCCGAAGTTTTGCGATTTAATTTGGAAACACCCTGTATATATATATGTGCGTGCGTGCGTGCGTGCGTGTGTTTAAGATTAAGAATGTAGATTATTTATTTAATTGAAAATCATTAGGTATCTATAACTTGATTGTTTCCGAAATTCTGAATTTAATTTTCTCACTGTCTTAATATATAACTGTTCAAAGAGGAAATTGAAACTAAAATTTTTTAAAGTCATCAACTTCTTCAAAATTGTCACTTTAATCCTTATTGTAAACATCAATTTTTAATTATCGTGCCGCAGATTGCTGATGCTCGTAATATAATGACACGGGATGGACGATCCTTAACGTGTCGCAATTTCGAAGTCGCAGATGGATCGACGGATAATACCGTGTCATTGATGTTGTGGGATAAGGACTGGATTGAGAGATCTGCTTTTTGGGAACCGAAGAAAACAATATTATTCTTAAATGATGCTCGCATTGCGTATGATGAATATAAGAAGAAAACGGCGTTAAGTATCTGTATGTTGAAGATCTGATTTTGACTTTTAGCATAATTTATTGGCACAATACTTTAATATATCGCCAACTAATGTATCGTCAATAAATTTCAACTATAAGAATTGATTGTTAGAATATCTCTTTGAAAAAAGTATATCATTGGTGGTATATCTAATAAAGAACTTCGAAAATCTCTGAATATATAAGA
The DNA here is from genome assembly GCF_001594055.1 of Mycetomoellerius zeteki. Lineage (NCBI taxonomy): Eukaryota > Metazoa > Arthropoda > Insecta > Hymenoptera > Formicidae > Mycetomoellerius > Mycetomoellerius zeteki. The sequence continues at coordinate 27,247 of NW_017256991.1, read as the reverse complement.
TTTAATATCGGATATAGCGTTATAATAAATTATTGTATCTCGGTGTCCTTAAGAAGATTCTTCAGAATATAAAACCATTCTCTTTTAAATTACTTAAGTAACAGTTTATGAAATGGTATATATGTTTATCAATTCAATCTTTTGGGTAGTTTCGCGATGTTGCATAAGCGCATTAAACGACAATGGAAAGAATTGTTATTACATTCGTAAATCATTTTTATTTCACGTAGCAAGACGAACGTTGATTACGGAGTGTCTGAACGTACCCCAAGCTGCAGATATTATGAACGCGGTGCAGCATTACGATCCTGATTCTATATGCAACGATCCGTTTGCCATACCAAATCGTAAGAATTCAATTTACTTAAAAAATGTTTCAAATAATATAAACATAATAATGGTAAAAAATAAGTGTCTCTGATCCTGTATTTTATGGGAATAAAATTTGACGAAAAAAATTATTTCTTGTGCATATAATACAAATTTTATCATTATTATTATTAATTTTTGTATCAACAGCGGAGACTATTACGACTGTAATGACGGTACAACAAATTACAGAGAAATTACAAAAGAATAAAACGATTGCAGAAGGTGAAAGATTGCAATTCGCAACGATCGTAAGGGCTTCGGTAACCGAAATGAATTTGAACGGTCCACTCAAAGATGTGATATCTATAAAATGGTACTTTATCTTTATCTTTATCTTTCTCATTATATTATCTATAATTATATTATAATTATATATTATCCTCGTTATATTATCTATAAATTAAAAAATTAATTGTGCTGCTATTTTTACTTTCATTTTTAGTGCTCTATGTAAAATGTCTGTCGCAGACGTGCAAGATTCTTGTATGAACTTAAATTGTCCGTCTGGCAACGGAACGCGAACACCATTAAATACTGTAAAATTTAATGTAAAAATAAATTTGAAGGACGACACCGGATATCTTATCGGATGTCGTTTAACCGGTGACATCGCGGAGCGTGTCTTGGGCTACACAGTTGATGAATTTCAGGTATTCTCCATTTAAGGATGAACAATTGTTCTCTCTCTCTCTCTCTCTCTCTCTCTCTTTCTCTTAAAATTGTAGACTTACAAAAAATACAAATTCTTGAAACATTCTTTGTTTATAAAACAGCAAGATACTGAAAACAAAGGCAATAAAACTTGAGGTATGATTAATAGATTCCATTTTTTATATTTAAGAAATATATAATTATTGCAGACAATGACAGTAGAAAAGCGCAGCGAATTAAAATGGCTATATTTGTTAGAAAAATGTGAGGTTCGTCTATATATTCTCGGACCGACATCTGTCTTTCCGCGCACCTTGTATAAAGTCTTATCTATTCAACCAGACAATGAAATGGAGCAAGCTCTCGAACAGATTGCATCTGTGCCCCAGTATTAAAAATTAATATTTTTAATTTAATACAACTAATTCGTCATAATAATATAAACCTTTTATTTAAGCACATAAAAATATCATACAAATTGATATACTCATGTATTCTTTAGTTTCTAAAATTCTTTACTTTAACATACTTATAATGCTTATATGTTTATTGTACTTTTATCTATAATATTGTATTATACATGTACGATACAAATAATAAATTAAATATGCAAATACATATCTCTTTAATATAACTAGATCTTTTTTACTTTTAATTCTTCTGGGTTTAAGTATAAGAATCAATATCATAGGGCGTTTTTCATTCACAGCGATACAAGTTTTTTTTTTCTCTCGATAAGATTGTCCTCGCAATTTTCACAATAGGCACAGGCAATAAGAACAGACAACAGGGAATAACGAGCCGTCCAATTAGAGCTCTAGGATATAATATCGAATGTTAATTCACGTCTCAGGGAGGCTCGGCCGATTCCCCGGTTTCGAACTAACTTGAAGCTATAGGTGTATAAAGCTGGTTCTACATTAGTCGTATCGCAGCGTTGCAAGTGTTGCGGTCCAATCAACATCTTGCGACATTGCGATGCGACTAATGTAGAACCAGCTTAATACGAAATTCGCGATTCCGCGTACACAAAGGCTGTGTTCCAAATTTACTGCCAGCACAGAAAATGCTACAGTTTACGTAACGTGCACTATAGATTTTCAGTACTGGCAGTCAATTTTGGAACACAGCCATAGAGTCGTAGTTGAATTTGTCCAAGTTACCGATTGGTTGAAGGCGAGCGCTAGCTATTCCGATTATAGTGGATTCCGAAACATTCCACAGTTGCTCTCTTGCTCTCCCTGGATAAGCGACGAATCTTTCCAATACTTCGGGACATTCGGAAGAACTTGTGAGGGCGTGCAGAGTAGAGACACTATAATAAGAGACTGGCATAGATGGGCTAATTTTTGATATGGAATGGCAGAAGCCAATCAAAAATCGTGCTGGTAATAGATAATAGTACAGCCCGAATTCTGATTGACTTCTGCTTTCTTACTTTTTCTGCTTTTCCGTCCTAGTTGCGAACGCGTCCTATGACTTATAGTTCTGTGAACGTCATTTTCTATCCAACCAAAACTTATGTCAGTCTTTTAGGACTGCAGTCCACTTGACGCTACAAACGCTTCGAAGCGTTTGAGCGACCAATCAGAACAAAGAATTTTACGAATTGACTAATCAAAGAATGCTTCAAAGCGTTTGTAGCGTTAAGTGGACCGCAGCCTAGGCTGTGGCCTAGGGCCACTGTCACCAAGCTCTTGAAGCAAACAAAATGACAAATGCGATTGATCAATTCCGATGGACTAACTGACCAGTTAAATTAACATATGCCCGTATTCATAGGTTGCGTTCAGCAGAACGTTTGTTTTGCAACTGTTGGAAGTTTCCTTCGCGCTAATTGGATCATACTTTTAGATCTAGAAGAATGGTCCTATCTCAGCAGACAATCATAAAACGGTTGTAAAACTGTTGAGTCTGCTGAACGCAGCCATTGGGTGCGTTCAGCAGAACGTTTATTTTGCAACTGTTGTAAGTTTCCTTCAACAGTTTTGCAACCGTTTTATGATTGTCTGCTGAGATAAGACCATTCTTCTAGATCTAAAAGTATGATCCAATCAGCGCGAAGGAAACTTCCAACAGTTGCAAAACAAACGTTCTGCTGAACGCAGCCATTCATAAAACGGTTGCAAAACTGTTGAGTCTGCTGAACGCAGCCATTGTTAGATCTTGTACTTAAGGCTTCCTTACATTTATCTTTAGATGCTCAATAGCCAATGAAATAATTCGTAAAGTATCTAAAGATAAATTTAAGGAAGCCTTAAATATAAGGCCTGACTATGAATACGGGCATTAAAGTCCTAGATTTATCAGAGAGGCGCAACCGGTGTTACGCATTCTGATTCACTGTTGCAATCACATGACTTGGCAACCATTTATAGTACTAGTGACATATTTCTATTTCATTTTATCCTATACATTCTATCTCACTCTATCTCATTCTTGCTCTCTTGAAAGTATCCATGCTGATTAAATTGTGATTATTCATGGTGGATTATTACATCATGTGATTACTGATATTATACAGAAAGCCTGATTACTTGTTCGTTAACGATAGATATACATATATGCTTCACAATTACCATTTTTTTCAATGTTTCTTGAATGTAAGAACATAATACTGCAATCGTACATGCAATTATACAATATCTTAACTTCAAACATTTCTGTTTTAATTTACAAACAAGCAATCACAAATGCCTTTAAAATTACTTCATTTCAAACAGTTGGAATATTCCATAGATTAAACCATATGAAATTCTTCTACGTATCATACAGAATTATTTATCTGAGTAATGCAATAATATTTTTTTTAATTTCTGGAATAATTTTATCGAGAATCTTTACTATCGAGTAAAGTTTTACTCCATTAACAGCAGTCCAAATTAAGAGGTTATGATGATACGCAAAAGCGATTATAATGACAATTAATCAACTGACTTATTGATACATAAATATTCCCTCTAAAGAATTGATACGATTCGTTTAAATATAATTTTATACTACTTTGTCCACCGACGAGATATTATTAAAGACCGACATCCTTATTGGAGTTCGCGTCCTTGTTAATATTGAAGTGATTAAGAGTAAAAAAACTGATAATATTGTACTGATTTTATGATTTATTAGTTTAGTAGACGTGTTTATCGGTGTACGTGCATTTAAAACTCAATAATACTCGATTTTTCTTTAAAATTGTGATTTCAGTGTTATCGGTCAAAGTTCGATTATTAACAGAGATAATAACTGCAGAGAAAAAAATTGTAATTTTTCGGCAATATATAGGATATTATAGCTTCACAAATATGCATATTTATTTATAGAGCATTTATGTAATAAAATATCATGAATTTAATGATGTATTAGTCAAATATTTATGTTAACAATAGCAAATTTATATCAATTGTCGATAATGTCAGCGTTCTTCGATTACCTCCGGGCCCTTGGGGGCCTTTTTATACCGCCGAAAATTTGCCCAGGGTTAACGGTCTTTAATAGTATCTCGTCGGTGCTTTGTCTTATCTTGTTTGACAGTTTAGGCTGCGGTCCACTTGACGCTACAAACGCTTCGAAGCGTTTGAGCGACCAATCAGAACGAAGAATTTTACGAATTGACTAATCAAAGAATGCTTCGAAGCGTTTGTAGTGTCAAATGGACCGCAGCCTAAGCGTACAGTGTAAACGTAGCCAATGGCTGCGTTCAGCAGAACGTTTGTTTTGCAACTGTTGGAAGTTTCCTTCGCGCTGATTGGATCATACTTTT
>NW_017256991.1:21036-21447 GCF_001594055.1 Mycetomoellerius zeteki | reverse complement strand
CCAAATGTGCATTGGCACTGCCAATCGAACACGCTCTTGACACTGAGTGCAGCCAGTGCACCCCAATCGAAAATGATATGAGCTTGGTGACAGTGGCCCTTATTATAGTGTCTCTAGTGCAGAGTAAGGCCGGAATCAGACTACACATTGAAGATTGAGATTGAAGATTGAACGATTGAAATTTGACCAATCAAAACAATAAGAGCTAAAATTCCTTTGTCTTCATTGCTCAAATTTTAATCTTCAATTTTCAATCTCAATCTTCAATGCGTAGTCTGATTCCGGCCTAATGCGGGGTCTACAATAGAAGTCGTAGCAGTCGTAGAGTCTTAAGTCGTAGAAAATTGACCAATCACAGTCGAATATGAGAAGAATAATCAACTGTGATTGGTCAATTTTCTATGACTTAAG
>NW_017256991.1:13455-20787 GCF_001594055.1 Mycetomoellerius zeteki | reverse complement strand
GAGCGTCGTACGACGAAAATCGGATGCAGTGTGAATCCAGCAATAGTCTCAGGGTAATTCGAAACCGATGATTGGCCGAACCACCCTGAGAAGTAACAAATAGGAGGAAAGGAAAGGTTCTGATTAGTTGATTCGTTTATGCACTATGCGTTATGCTTAAAGTTAAATTTCACGAGCTGCTTAAACAGGCTGTTTCAGCGATAAAAAGGATCACGTGGTCAAAATTAACGAGCGTCCATTTTGACCATGTGATTCTTTTTGTCGCTGAAACAGCCGGTTTGAGCAGCTCGTGAAAATTTACCTTAAAGATACTTTTGCATGGCAGCATCAAGCGTCGAGTATCGCGTGAGCTTGTTATTCGGCAATTTTGACGTGACCTGTTTTTAGCGAATGGTAGAGATTAGAATTGGACATTTTGTAATCGATTACACGATTACAACTAATGTAATCGTAGAATTGACAGATTACGATTACATTTATAGTAATCGTAATCGTCCATGCAGTGATTACAATTACAAATAATCTGTAATCACAAGAGATTCTCGATTACAGAAATTGTAATTGTAATTTGATACGATTACACTTACAATTACTTAAGTTATTATTCTGTATATCTGGAGACACGGATGCGTTCACTGCGTTTCTCAATCGTTTGCAACAATTGCAAGGATCATTTATTAAGCTGGTTCTACATTAGTCGCATCGCAATGCCGCAAGCGTGTCGCAAGTTTGCGACGCTGCGATGTGACTAATGTAGAACCAGCTTTATGCATTTCATGTGTGACAGACTTAATGCTTTTAGGAACGCGCGGTAACGCCAATACCGTCCATTGACGGCGTCTGTAAATATTTAAATGTAACATTGCTCGATATAGAAACGCAACGTGCTTTTCGTACTTTTTGTACAACATACTTTACGAGGTTAATCCGGAGGTGTGGAATTGAGATGAGCATTACTTTTAACATTTCAACGTAAAATGTTGTCCGAGTGTTTCACGTATATTTCTGTCGAGTCCAATGCCTTCTCACGACGAACGCACGTTGCAAGTTCTGCAGAAGATTCACGATGAATTGCAACGTTATTATATTCTGTTGCAGTTAATCAGGGCCGATCTCGAGAAAATAGCGAAGAATTTTACCGCCTTATCGGTGGGTATAGATACTGCCAAGTAATATCTATTGTTAAGTACACTCAATTGACATAACCCGCTTAAACTGTTTTTGAGAATTTCGTTGTGACTAAAGTTGACCCTACATAGTCAATAATACCGATCAGTAATACTGAGTCAGTAATACTGACAGTATGCATCAATATTTGTAGTATTTTTACAACCTTATATAATCAGTATTGTTGACATATATTTCACTTTTGTTTTATATACATTATCTATTACACTGTGACATGAATCCTAATAAAGCGATATTAATGTTTGAAAATTAAAATCCAGATCACAATCAATATTCTATGTCAATCCATCAACAATATCAACCACACATGGTTGATAATATTGTCAGTATTTATTAGTACTGACAGTATTATTGACCATGTAGGGCCACTAAAATGATTTTTTTCAAGCTCCAGAGTAATACTGATTCTTTCAAGAATTCTGTACTTTCTTCGTTAATCTTTGTGCACCAATCTAATAATAAAGTGACTGTTCAAAACTTTAAAAACTGAATGCAACTTTTTCAATTAGTACAAACTACTTGTTTAATGATTCCAGTTTGATTGGAGATCTTTAACAGACTTAAAAGTAACCCGTTTATCATAAATTGTTTATGTTATAACCATATAATTATGGTTTTTCCTAATATTCTCCTCAAGCTTGTCTTAATAAATTCATTGAAGTAGTTAGATTCATAAATTTATCCGACAATATTCTTCCACTTATTTCAGATAAACTTATTAAATATTTTAAAAATTCTTTAAGAAAATTTTTATTTAAGAATAACATAATTCTCAAAACCTTTAGATTAAATTGCTTATACAAGCAGTTTGTGATATAGTTTATAGTGCTTTATACTTTTCTTTAACTATAATTTTTATTAACAATGACTGAAAAATGGTATAGAAATGAAATACGCAATAGAATTATATAAGTGATTTACTTCTCTTGTGTCACTGAAAATTTATCGTGCTAATTGAAACGATGTATGCTTGTTTGTTTCAGGAGCGTGAGAGTACTTCTGAGCGTAAGTATACTTCTGACACTTCAGAAGTATAGCCTATAACAGGATATATATAAATACATATATAAATAAAAGTTATAAATTTTTTTTTGATAAAATGGATTCTCGCAAATCTATAATACACAAGAGATTAGAATCTATACAAAATTCACCAAATTCTTCCTCACCGTTACGAAAAAAGTCCATTGTTCAAATCCCATCAGCACATAACTTATCAGAAAATGACGATGAGGCGGAACGTATCGCTCGTCGACGTGAGATATTTACAACATCACCGTCTAATGGAAATAGTAGTGGGAAAAGATTATCTCTGGGCCTGGGATTTTTGGCGAATATTCCGGCGCCCCAGATGGCCGAGAGCATGAATAAATGCATACAACTGAATGCTGAGAACAAGATCAATATCAAGAACGCGTTTAGCTTGGAGATGATCGACTTTATGACGTATATGATAAAGAAACAGGATGCCAATATGTCGAATTTGCAAGTGGCTAGCACCTCCTTGGACGTGAGCACCAAGATCTATGGATATCGTGTGGACAATGTACATATGGAAATACTCAAAATGGTTGGTGGACTGGATAAACAAGTGATGGAAGATATGGAGCAAAATTTGGAAGAGCAGGGAGAAACTGTGCAGGAAGAAGCGGAAAACGCCGAGGTGCGGAAAAAAAAGAAGAAGAAATCGAAGCAAAAGATCTTCAGCACTGTGGAGGCTCTGAGAGGCAACATCGAGATCGCGAAACCTATGTCGGCGATGATGGGCGAAGGAGATCTACAGACCAGCGATATGTTGTACCAAGCGACGCTGCCGAACCACGCAAATTCCGGCTTTTATCAGCATCCATGTAACGACGTGCTCGTTGATGTCTTAGAGAATAAACCTGAATCACAAAATAATTCAAACGTAAAGTATGTCATACCAGGAATCGAAGATTTCTCGAATTTTGAGATTTGTGCGTTATATTCAAACTTTGAGTTTCTCGGCTGGTCTGTAGAGAATGAGCCGGAAGAGGAAATCGAATCCCCTGATGACAATGAGAACCGATTTCAATTTGATTTGGACGCAAGTGTGGAGCATGATGACGATCCAGTGTCCGAACCCATGAACTACTTCGACATCGAACATGATGACAACGAGAATGTTCAGGCATGTTTTCGAAAAACAATGGATCGTCCAGTGAATGTCGTGGAAGTGCACAACGTCCGGGCATCCGAGTACTCCTTTGTTCAACCAAGCATGAGCCTGCATTGGGCTGGCCCGTTCCATTGGAAGTTTTGGAATTTTATGAAGTCTTCTGCTGTCACCGAAGGTGGTACAAAAGTAGCTTGCATGCAAGCTAAGAAAAAAGAAAAGAGAAAACAATTTAAACTACTGTATGACGAGACGCGCGATGTCATAGACGCAAAGTTCGCATCGAGCCAGTCCATTAAATTACATGCCAAAACCGCGAAGGCTGAATGGAGCGCCGAAAATTTGACCCTACCAGAGGATGTACATTACGATATTGCGCAGGGGAGCAAGCTCTACATGTACAAGAGATTAATTATAAAGTCGGAAAATAGTGAGAAAGAGAACGGGAATGCGGTGAATGTCGCTGACGTATCCGATGGCGAGAGATACGACTATAACAATCCAAACGACACGCTGGAATACTGTCCCAATGTTGAACACGATGAAGATTATGATGATTATGGAAGGGAGGATGGTAACGAGGATTGTAATTTTGACGATAGCGCCGCTGTAATGGATAGCCAGGGATGTCTCATCGGCGACAATCTAGTCGCCGCACCAAAGTTGGTTAATAAAATATCCATCGCGTATTGTTTGAAAGCGAAGAAAATTGACATGCGACAGCTAAAGAAATCCATATGGACCTGTTTGAAGTCCACGAATAATAATGCGGCAAATACTGGAGAAACGGTGGACGAAACCGATATGATGAAGGAGAGCAAGCAATTCAGTGACGTTTACAAGGCACTCCCGAAATTGCTGACGAAAACCAACGCCGAGGCATTGAGCGTACCGATCTCTTTTATATCTATGCTACATTTGGCGAACGAGAAAGAATTGAAGATTTCTTCGATATCGGACATGTCTGATATTATCATTCAGCCTGGATCACCATCGTTGAAGTGACAAGATTTTGTTTTGTGTGTGTGTGTGTGTGTGTGTGTGTATATATGTTCAAATAAACAGAACGTAAAAAGACAAACAGGACAGAGTTTCATAAAAATTGCATTGCAAGTTATAAACGTTATAAACGTGGCGTTTATCTGTCTACTTGAATCGCACGAGGATGTTTTCTATCAGATTTTTCAAACTTGCGTCCGTCAATGATTGATAATCGATTTTTGTTAGAATCAAATGCCTAAAAATATTACCTAAAATTTTTGTATAAAATGGATAGTTATCGGAAGTTATATGTGTTTACGATGTTTTGAAATTCTTGTATTTATAACATGATACCCAGGTTTTTTTTTTTTTTTTCCAAATTCACCACGGTTATCCGTCGATCTGCTCGTGTCAAACGTAGAATTTTTATATAAGAAATTATAAGGGGCTGCGTACAATCAAAGGAATAAGGAATAGGAATAGGGAATAACCGATTTCAACCTATTATCAGAAGCTATGTATTCCGGTGTAATCAATTTCTAATAGTTGAAATCTGTTTATTTCCTGTTCTCATTCCCATTCTGTAATCCTTTGTGCGCAGCACGAATCTAAATGAGTAGTTACATTGGAGATTGTTGCAAGAATGTTTACATGATAAAATGTTTAAAAAATATTTTTTGTATTTGTAACATGATACACAGTACGATATATGTACATAGGTAGATATATATTTTTGTCATACAAGAATAAAGTATATATATATATATATATTTCTTTATATTAATAAAAAAAACGCATCTCTGACTTTTATTACTCGCTTTAATTAAGTTGCAGGGGTATCAATTTGTTTCTTCATGTATGTATGTATGTACAAGCTTCACATGCATTTCACGTATCGCAAATCACTTGTTTGTCCCGCATAAATCGTGAGTCGTACGACCACTTCCGATAATACTATATTCTTGTTTTTGGATTCATTCTACAAAATCGTGAAAAATGTATTTATAAATCGTACTCCTTTTTTTCATAGCCATAAAAACGTTAAAAATCATTTAATTATGACTGCACTTGAGATGGTGCACTTGAGATGCATCGAGATTGTTTCTCGATTTGTCGCGGCGATATAGACGTTATCCTGTTTTCTTGCGTTGCAAATTTTCGAAAAACTCTTCGACTGACTACCGAAAAGTCCAGAGGGTCGAGGAGAAGAGTGTGAAAAAATTGACGAGGAAAGAGAGAGATAAAAATGTGCAAAAAGACAACAAGGCTAACATCAGAGTATGTATCATCGGCGGGGGAGTGACGCCTCTTTACACCGCGATTCTTTTGAAGCAATATAAGATTATCAAAAGCATACGTCTGATGGATACAAGGGGTTTCTCATCAGAGGCTTTGACAGATATGTCACACCTGGAAACCAGTCCTCGTATAGATTATTTTCGAGAAAAGGATACAAAGCAGGCTCTCAGAGAAGTAAGAGTTTCGAGAAATACACATTATACATGGAAAATTTTTTTGTGCTGTTGAAATAAAATAAAATGATGAAAAGAGAGAAATATCAGGACCTAACTTGATGATTGAGAAGAAATTGAAAATTTTGCTTTATTATTGTATATACAGAATGTTTCGAAATTCACGCATCAAAATACCATAGTGAGTTCTTGGAAAAATAAGTGACAACAGAGGTATTTTGCCATTTTTCATTTTGAGCAATTTTTAAAAGATAATGATTAAAAACTGCAGGTTTATAGATTAATTATAGATTAATGGTTAAGTGGCCATTTAACTGTAATCTATAGGCTGCGGTCCACTTGCTTCTTTCAAATGCTCTGAACGCTACGCTCCGATTGGTCCATTACTGTCCCGAATGCTACAATTGCTAGGTGAACGCTCCAGCCAACCCACCTCCCGAGGTGAGGTAGTTGGAGCGAAGTGGGAGCGAAAACGATGACGTATTGATGACGTAATCAGGGTTGCTGGGAGCGTTCCGAAGCGTCAAATGGACCAGTCATGTTAGTGCTACAAATGCTCTGTAGCGTTTGAAGCGTTAAGTGGACCGCAGCCATAATTAGCCAGGTTTTAATCTTATCTCATAAAAACTATTGTTCGAAATTAAAAATAATAAATACGTTTTTTAAATATCTCTTTTTTTCTTGCTGTGATATTTTAGAAATACCCTGTATATACATATATATAAATTGTAATTAAGCATTGTTCGATTTTAGAAAAAATTGTTTTTATATTTATCTATTTTTTAAAAATAGTTGTACATATTATAGTTGTACGTATAGAATTGATGCCTGAATTAAAATTAATCTACATTGGTAGAAATGGGCATTAAGTCTTTATATCAGATTACACGAGGGACGTGTGTTCTGCGACATGTGTAAATTCACACTTTGAAGCATTAATTATTTCGATGTATATTATACATATCGGCTGTGTTCAGCAGAAAAAAAAACAGCTTTGCAACTGTGTAAAATTCTTTCATGTGATTGGTCGAGGAGAGAAATAAACGTATTCCAACTGTGTATGTACATACATTATTGTACATACATACATTCAAACGCACAGTTACACACAAAAAAAGTCTGTAATCAAAAAGTCTGTGGATGTTAAAACAATAACAATCTCAATATATCATAAATACATGTACAATATATCATAAATATTGAAAAAATGTTTAGGCGAACATCGTTGCGCTCATGGACGTGACCGCGGTAGGTAACACGATGGCCCAGGAGCAATTCAAATTGACGGCCAATTATGTGCGTCAGATGACGGATCGGATACTGTGGTTCTGCCCGGACGCCCTCGTGGCCGTGTTTGCGCGCCCCGTCACCGCTACGCTCGCGATAGTCTCGGAGATCTTCCGGTATTTCGGCTGGTGGAATCCCGACCGGATCGTCGGCTCAATCGCGACGTACGATGGACGGATCAAAAAGATGACGGCGGCAATCCTGAACCTGGAGCGTACGAGTCTCTCGGTACCGCTGGCCGGCGGCGCCGACGCGCAAACCGTCGTG
>NW_017256991.1:644-13432 GCF_001594055.1 Mycetomoellerius zeteki | reverse complement strand
ATTCACAAATGTACGAATCAGTCATGAAATTTTAATTTCTAATCTCGGCCTCTAATATATAGTATATATTTTTAAAGAATTTAAACACACTCTAAACCGTTAGTATAAGTCATTTTTAAACAATCGTAATGTGCTTTTAAAAAATGTTCAAATTAATTTAATGTTTGTAAGTTTATTAAAAATTATTTAATTCAATTTAATTCAATACTTTATAAATATTATAGATACTATAATCATATTTAATTCTTTAAAGGGAATAAAAAATTGCTTCCTAATAGTGCGTTCGGGGAGACTATTAGCGCTACTTCTTACATTCTATGGCTACGTTTACACCGTGCATTTAGGTCGCGGCCTATACAATAGATGTCCTTGTTTATCCTGTAGGTTAAACAAAGACACCTATCGTATAGGTCGCGGACTAAGCGCACGATGTAAACGTAGCCAATCTTCGTTATTTATTAAACAAGGATAACAAGGATAGAATACAGACACGGCGCTAATAGCGTCTCCCTGAACGCAGTGAAGAGAAAAAAATATATATTAAAGCTAGAGAGGGGGGAACAGTAACTTCTGCAATTTTTTCTCTGTTTTATTTGACAAGTAGAAAGAAACGACCTGCATAACATCGACCTAAATAAAATAGTTACATAGTTACATTCATCTGCAGAAAAAAAATTAAAATTCTACTAATTCTCTAAAAATTAAAAACAAATTATATACTAAGAACCGAGATTTTTAGGTATAGCACAGATACATTGAACGAGCAAAGATCAAATACGCATCATATACGCATCTCTTGTAAATATCTTCTGGATTCTTAATGTATTTATACCTTCGTTAATTAATACGTAATTAACGATATTTATACAACTGCAATTGCACGGTATCGCTTAAGTCTTGCACTAGTTAATTAAGTTATATAATTTACGTATCTCTACGTAATAATTAATTCTGTTATAATTCTGTATCAGGCACAACGCAAGACCCTGCTGCAATCGTTTCGGGCCGGTGACGAGGAGACAAGGACAGCGTTCATCGAGGAAGATCCATCGTTATCGTTCGGAACGGCTGCTGCCAAGCTGATAATCAACCTCGCTGCTGGTCTATCTGGGCACAACCACGTCATCACCTGCGCCTACGTACGGTCGGACGTACTGCCGGTCTGCCGATTTTTCACCAGCGAGCTAGAGCTAGGCCCGGAAGGTATCAAGTGAAATTTTGGCTTGCCGAAAATCTCAGCCGCAGAGGTACTCTTGATCGAGCAGGCGATACCTCTCATTAACGAGTACGTCGACATGGCGGTTACCGCAGTCCGGACAGAGAGGACGCGCACTAGGACGCGATGACGGATTCGGGGCTGTATTTCAGAAAATCTGGCAGAATTGAAATCTTGTGCGAGTATCTCGCACAAGTGTGTTTGTAGTTTGATTGCGCGACAGTTGTATTCAACTTCATCATGCGCTTCGTCCCATATATAACTTGTAACTTTGTTGTAAATAAATGTAGCTTATATTATCAAGCGAATGAAAATAATTAGTTGACGTAAAAATCGTGATATTGAGAGATCAAGAGCAAAAATTTGTTTGGGAAACAAAGACTAATTGTGTTGTTATGGGGAACGTTTAAAAGCGAATTTTTTTAACCAAGTTTTAAAGAGAATTTAAAGAAGTATTTGTACAGTAGACGACTCTGAATCCAAGACAACCTAGTCGACACCAACACTCGATTGAGGGAATTCAGATACAATAATTCTTTTTCTTTTCCTTTTTTTTAGAGCTTCCATCTTCTCGGCACGGCGATGTCATTTTTATGATATCGATGATATATGTATATCCCTGAGTCCCTATTCTTGAAAAATATCGCATACGAAAAATTAGGGAAATACTATAGTATGCGTTACATATACTATAGCATTTCTCTAGTTTTTCGTATGCGATACTTTTCAAGAATAGGGGCCCAGTAGTGGAATTCTGTAACTCGTTATGAACTCATAACGACTGCATAACCGAGTTACAGAATTCCACTGCTGGTCCGTGATTGCAATCATTTTCGCGAATTTAGCGCATTCCGAAACTTATCTCGCGGGGAAAAGTATGTGGCACAGCAGTGTCCAGCTGTGTCACAATCCTTGAGGCGTTCAAGAATTACGTCTAACGGTCTAAATAACTCTGGATGTAGTACTTTTGATATAGTATACGTGACGTAAACTGTAGCCTAGAATTATGTCTGGACGTAATTCTTGAACACACTTATACCCCTTCGGTAGCGTTTGCGCGTACAGTTCACTACGCATATATAAATTGCAATCTGCAACTGCAATATGTGATCTTTTGCTTTGACCTATGTCGATAACAAGTTGATTCAAAGATTCCAAGGTGCTTTTTCGGCTGATCCGTGAAAGTATCTACCATAAGCAATATTAATATAAAACGTAGCTCGTAGATCAAGCTTGTTCAATTTGAACTCCGGAGCCAAAACGCAAAGTCATTGACGTAAAAAAATTTAAAATTGGACAGATCTGTCGTACATATAGAGGCAGAAAAAGTCGCGATTCGGCGAAATACTGCTGAATATAATAATAATATATTCCTCCTGGCCGTTAATATCGCAGCAATCGCAGCAATCGCGGTTCATCGCAATTCATCGCAATTCATTGCAGTTCGTCCAAGGCTGAAGGATCCAAGTTTGGTTGGTCCAACTGGTCCAAGTTCGTCGTAGTGGTGTGCTCTGTGCTGCTGTGCGCGAGCGCACATTTATCTACCCTTCTCCACGGTGCACCGTGGTGTGGAAACGTCAGGAAACGTCGCGGATAATCGGGTACTCGTATTTAGCTAGCGAGCGGGGATTGGCGGAGTCAGTGGATAGCGAAGTCAGTCCTGCCTGGGTCAGTCCGCATTCGCAGTTGGTTACGTTCGGTCGTCACTGTTGTCAGGGTACCTATCATGGAACAAAGACTACGTTTATATTTTTATCCTGTAGGCTAAACAAAGACATTTATCGTATAGGTCGCGGACTAAGCGCACGGTGTAAACGTAGCCAAAGTCGGAATGGATTCCGATCGGAATTATTCCGTTTTCTCCAGAAAACACAATAGAAATCTAGGGAATAATTGAATAATTCCGATCTCGGAATCCATTCCGACTTTGTTCCATGATAGGTACCCGGGTCGCGTTACGTCCAGTTACGTCGTTATAAGTTGTCAGCAGTTGTCAGTCGTTCGTGAGTAATCGTGAGTGATCGGGAGTATTTCCGCGAGATATGTACCGTTAAATCACGTTAAACCAGGAACGAAGTACACGCATCTTTATTCTTTTCGTGCAAGGGGAATCGTACGGCATTTATTGCGCGCGTGAATTGTACACAGATGTCTATTGTTTGAGCGCGAGGCAATGATTCTATGAGAGACCAAGCCTAATAGATATCCCTCGATCTACTATTCTACTGATTCAAGCAGTTTGTGAATTACCCGAAGAGATTTGCTGAATAGCAATTATGTGGAAACCCTTCGAACCTGGCAGTTCGCCCGTAGATTGGTGCGAGCGCAACTACAACATCTCTCCTAGCATCGCCGAGTTTATGAACACGGTTTGTATTGCGCGTTTGTTTACACATATGTTTTATGTGCGTGTATGGACCTTTCTTTGTTCGATCAATTTGAAAACGGTTCTACCTGGACAAGAAAGTTCAAGTATCAATGCTTCTTGAGTTACGAGAATCGTAATTCGATAGAATTTTAATTACGTGATTGACCCGAAAGTAGGGAGACCTAGAGGTCTTCCCTAGAGACTGAGGAATAATTTATCTCGAAGATATTTAATGTTGAAAATTATATAAATTTAAATGATAATGAATTTCCTGTTTTTTCTTTTGTTGAGAGATGAATATTTATATAGTTACAAGTTACAGAATAGACCTACTGATGAGTTTCCAGGTGTTTTGCATGAGGAAAACAGTTTGATAAGTAGTATTTTGCACAAGGCAAATTCTACATTTGTAAAATGTCAAATCAATGTAAAAAATAATGTAATTAAAAAAAAGCGTCATAAATCAGATATAATGCTTGTGATAAAGGAAGTCTATATTACTTTATAAACAAGATAAAAAAGATATACAGCTTTTATGGCTATTTCTTATAAATTCTAAATAGGAATTTATTTTTTCCGCACAAAAGTGTCCTGATATCAATGGTTATTCAACTAGGAGAATTGAGATACGATTGAATTATAATTAAAAGTTACGAAATGACAACTTTTTCCTCAAGAGAAAGGTACAAGTGGACAATAAAATCTTAATATCCAGTATTTTCTAAATTAATCATAAAGATATTTAATATTCAGAGTTACATCAATACAAGTATATAAATGATTTCCAGTTTTTTGTCGGGACGGGTAATTTTTTGCTTAAGGCAGGTTCTAAATATGTCGACAATTTCATAGGTCGAAGTTGTTTAAATCCGAGACAAAAGCTTGTCGTGTAATTGCGAATAATGAAATAATATTACTAAACAGAACAAAGGATATATACTAGAAAGATAACAAAACAACAGTACGTTTATACCTATATAAAGACAAGGAAGAATATAGTTAATTTATCTTGATTCATTATTTCTTATTTCCAATAACTCTGATATATGATGAGTCTTTATCTTTTCTTATTTGTATCTGATGAGCCTTTATCTTCATCTAGAAATTTTATCGCACTAGTATAAACGGAAGTTGTTGAAAACAGTTTTATCTGGAACTATTTCATATTTTAGTTAGAACAATGGAACATGATATTATATTTCTGCTAAATATAGTTTATGTAAATATAAAAGACCATTTTTGGCACAGACTCGTTAAATCATGATGAATTGTATTGGAAAAATAAATATGAAAGGGAATACAAATATAGAAAGGGAGTAGAGTATATTTTTCATTGTTTAACTTATCTACTGTTTTTATTTTCTAGTTGAGTAATGTGGTCTTCGTGTTGCTTCCACCCGTGCTCATGCACCTATTTAGAGATTATGCACGCTTTGTGAATCCAGGAATTCATGTATTTTGGTTTTTATTGATGGTAGTCGGACTTTCTAGTGCGTATTTTCATGCTACTTTATCCTTGATAGGTGAGAATTCCAAGTATCAATATTTATTACTTAACAATTTAAGAAATTTAATGTTTTTCATAACGAAAGAAGTGCTATTTAAAAGTACTTGTCAAAATGTATGTTTATTTGCTTAATTGGTGAAATTAATATTTATGTTGCGTTATAGCTAATTTTGTGCATATATGCGATAGGTCAACTATTAGATGAATTGTCTATTTTGTGGGTGTATATGGCAGGCTTCTGTATGTTCTTTCCCAGAAGATATTTCCCCAATGTCGTACATAATGACAGAAAGCTCTTCTCTATATGCGCAACGTTGCCCACTCTAATCGCTACCGGCTTGGCCTTGATACATCCGGCTGTAAATGCTTTCGCATTGATGAGCCTGGGCGTACCGGCGATTGGATTCTTGATCATGGAGCTGAAAAGGTAATTTCTTTGTACACACAGACATCCAATATAAAAATTACGCGGATTTAAAAAGAGAAACTCCAATAATGATTAATATAACGGAAACGTAAGAATATATTCGATGTAGAAGTCGCACAGAATAATACAATAAGATTGTAACGGTGTCTTAAAAAATTTGAAGGACTACCTCGGTAAGAGTGTACAGACTAGGGTTGCGATGCGGCATCATGTGGATACTAGCAGTGGTCTGTTGGCTAAACGATCGTCTGTTCTGCGATACCTGGCTGAATTTAAACTTCCCGTATCTCCATGCATTGTGGCATTTGTTTATCTTCATCGCGAGTTATACTGCGGCGGTGCTCTTTGCGTACTTCGCCGTGCAAGATGAGAAGCCGCAGCAATCTCCGGTGCTCAAGTATTGGCCCAGAGACAACTTTGAACTCGGTATACCGTACGTGACTATTCGAAGTTATGTGAAGTCGAGTTACAATATGAATATATAGCTCTCGTAATAATTTCGAGAGCATTAATACTGTAATGCATTATTATTTATTACGCGATAGTATACTTGGTACAGCTATAGCAATATTTAGCGTTTAAATGCGCAGATGTTCGATGTGATGTCCTGTGATTCATGTAAACATTAATTTTATCATACTTTATCTTGTCTTATCTTGTTTTAAAGAATTGATTATAAAATGTCTTTAAGAAAATATAAAATTAAATTTTATACTATGAGAAAAAATATGAAAATGTGATATAAAAAAATGTCTACATAAGTGGCACATTGAATACTTATGATTTAGTAATAATTTCAAAAATCATTATATAAATGAGCATATGTAATATTTGATTTGAGACATTGATTTATTACTACTATATACGTCTTTTGAATTATTGTTTTATATATTATACATTTTATTTATTTAACACTTGAAATAACTGAAAATATCAATGACTAATAAGCGAATTACATGTCCCATAGTAGCTTAACATCTCTACCTGACAATTAGCTTTCCTCCTAGTTATATTAGTTAGTAAAGTGTTTCTCTCCCATAAAAATCTGGAATTGACCTTATAAAGATATATACAGCTTTATGATGAATGTTACATTGTTATAAACGATGTAATAAGTTCTGTACACAATTAAAAGCAGCGTATATGAAAATGATTAATTTCTCATGCGAAGAGATTATAAAATCGCAGATATTATGATTACATATATGTATACATTAGCGAATTAGAAATTATTTATGAAATGATTACATTGTGATATGTACTCTTGTTAACTTTTTTACAAAGGACTATTTTATAAATGTGCTATAATACACAAATCGTCACTAAGAATACGCATGCGTGTGTATTTTATATTTTTAAGTACCAGAAAAATGTAAAGATGTAACATAGATATAAATATTAATTTTAATAGTGTCCTATCAATTAAATTCTAATTAGAATAGAATCTCAAAATTTTAACAACCATCTTAGATGTAAGACTACGTGTGTGTGTGTGTGTGTGTGTGTGTGTGGTGTATGTATATGTATGTGTGTGCAATAAAGAAAATATTGGATGAAGCATTTAATTTTTTGCGGTATTGTGGACTGTAATTACAATTAATTGTTACGACTACTCTGTTTTATTTATAGAAATTACAATGAAACTGGAATGTTAAATTTTATATATTATCCATATAATGCATAATTTACATATATTATTTTCGATTATTTTAATGTAATTAAATATTATACAATTATGTAATTGTATTATACAAACGTGTAATAAAAATATCAAATATCAGAAACGAATAAATTTGTACAATTAAATAATCTAATAATTAAGAAGCAGAAGGTACATTTTCATCGTACTCCCCCCTAAAACACATAACATTCTTGTCAGTTTCGTGGACTTTTACTTCATACAACAATTCGGGATTGGACATGTGCTTTTTTAACTCATTGAAAATATATATAGCGACATTTTCGGTCGTTGAAACTGTTTTTCGGAAGTAGCCCACTTGCTCATCTATATTTTTATGATCCATCTGATCCATCAACACCTTTTCCATACAGTCCTTTAAATCTTCCAAATTCATGACCATTCCTGTTAGCGGATTTACAGGTCCGCGAACGGTTACTTCCACTAAAAGTTAAATTAATTTTATCCCGATTTCATGCGTAAGATTTCATGCGTAAGATTTCGTGCATCAAAAAATTTAACATTAAAAATTCAAAAGTTGAAAAAGTTCAAAAACAATGATGTCCAACTTCTTAGCAAGAACTTTTTCTTACAAATCTATGCTCTCTTCAAAATTTATGTATTAAATGATTCTAATTAAATTAGGTCTTATAAATGCCAAGCTTCCGCTAGAAAAAGAAAAAAATTAATTCGACGAAAAAAATATCCTATGTATTTTTTCAGATATATTGTTTAAGACTGATCTTCTTGTGTTTGCCTAGTATGTAATGTAAACAATGAAGTGATAAATTGATAATACAAACCATGGTAATTGTGCCCATGTCCCCAAACATTATTGCACTTTCCGTATACTACTTCATTCTCGTGCTCGCTTAGGAATGGGCTAAAATTAAATTGTTTAAATCGGTATGGTGTTCTCTCTCTGAACAAAATCTTCCTTTGATCAATTCAGTAAATTGACTTTTTTTCTCTAAAAAAGAGCTTGATATATGTTATTATACATATATATAATTTTTTTCGTATGTAAAAACAACAGTTTTTTTAAGCTTTTAATAATAAACATAAAGATCGAGAATGAAATTTTTCTCATTTGAAGACAAAACAAACTATTGTAGATTGCCGAAGTTCGAAGACTGATTAGTGTCTAATTATCTTTTAAATGATTGAAAAACGATAAATTTTTTGTAAGAATGACTTTCTGGGATTTTCTGAGAAGAAGTTCTTTGTTAAAGATTTCAAGTTATTTGATTTTAAGATTTGTAATTCATCAACATCGCATAATATTCCGGGAAATCGTATGCTCGCAATGAACAAGAGGCGTTCTCTCTCCCTGAGAATGATTCCTCGATCGTGAAATTTATATAAAGTGTTCGTTAGATCAAAGATCCGTTCTATTCACCAATTCGACACGCACCTGTTCAAACGATGGCAGCAGGATATCTGTGCCTTCCGAGTCAAATAAGCGATCGGCCTTCTTTCACGATTTGAAATCTCCATTCTCCAATCACCGGGAACACGCAGACACAAAGCTCAAGAATATCTTGTAAACGATGAAAAAATGTTCTTTCCGATGGATGCGCGGCGATGACCGCAACAGCTGAAAATCGACGTAATTATTAGAATAATCAGAGATCTCTGTGAATAATTGTCCAACAAAGAACACAGTATATAACGATGAATCAGAAATCTATTTTAGATAGCTGAGCCTGTGGAAAATAGATTCAGCAAAGTGCCTGCTGTAAATTATGTTGGCAGAATACCAGTAAAAATATCTTGCCAGCGGAATATGATAGCAGATTTATTGTGTGATATATACATGATTTTTTAATTTGCAGTTTTTTTAATTAAACGTTTTTATGGTTTTACAAGACATATGTACATTTCTTGTAAAAAATCGCAGAAAATGCTAAAAACTCTTAATTATGCCAGTATATTAAGCATCAAACGCTAAATGTAAGATTCGTAAAATTGATATTAAATCGGTACAATCGAAATTATCATAATCCTGATATTAGTATTATGTACAGTATTGCTTGTAGATATTGAGAAGCGAAACGTCGACAAAATATATTATTTACGTCCCTCGATGACGAGGTCAGTAAAGTTTTAGCAATATTTCTTCAAATTTTGATATGGAACGATATTTACAAATAGATCTTTGACGTCGACGTAATGTTCGATTTCGAAAGCAAAATATCTTTCTTCTGCGAACACAAGGGTGTTTCCGTCTATTTTTACTACAATTGCTGCGCAGTTCAATCGTCAAGACACGCACATCTTTTTAATTATTCTAATAGATTTGCCTGTTGCTGAGAGCATGGACCTACGGAATATAGAAAAATATTACATCAATCTAGACTATGAAGAACTGAAGAGTAAAAAAAGTGTAAGTACTTAGATCTACATATACACAAACAAATTGCCAATAGACCGCAAAATTTACCGTTAAAAATGGAAATTCTTTTGGCTAAAGAAACAGACCTGATCACTCTTGTTAAAAATGAGATGAGAGAAAAGGATCTGATCACTCTTTGTTATAATGCTGTCTCCTTTCACGTCATTTTCAGAAAGCATCAATGGAAATATATGCTATGTGCAAGGAGATAAAATTAAAGCATGAAACTTTTGTGGATAGGTAAAAACATTAAATTGGCATTTAATCTTATCGCGAACGATACGACAAAAGTTACAGCTAAAAGTAAAAATCATCTATCTTTGTTTCTATCATCTTTAATTGCTTTTTACAATTGTAGACTCGAAAAGACATTACTAATATTAGAGAATCATATGCCTCTTTTCAAATCTATTTGTAATCACACAGATGTACCTGAAGCTATTATAACATATGTAAATTATTATAGGATAAACATATATAAACCTAATCGTATTACAGGTAATATATCTGTAATTGTAAAAATATTTCATTAATGCTCACTTTTTAATATTTTACTTTGTTTATAAATAAGAACAGATTGTGTTTCTTTTATTTTTTTTAGAAAAGATTAAACAAGAACTTATTTGGACGTTAATACTGACACTTCTTAATTTTTGCGCAAGGGATGACGTACAATATTTTTTAGAAACTTGCATCATGTAATTATCTAATTGAAATTCATTCTATTATTAAATACTTATTGAAGATATTAATCGATTCATATTTTTTTTTGTGTTAAAATTAGTGTGAATATTACACACGTCTGTTTACAGAGAGAGCATTTCAAAAGTCTTTATACGTTATGTTATAAATTTTATTGCGAAAACAGCTCTAATATAATCAACAATTTTTCTTTTACTCTATGCTTTATACTTTATTTTAAAATTGAATGAATTTTGAATTAAAAAATGTATCTAAAGGCTTTCGAAATAGTTTGATATTATTTTATATTTTAGCACAAATTCGTTGGCAGATAATGATCTATATAATAAGAAGTATAAAGAGTTATTTTCACGTAAGAGAAACAGATTTAAGATTTAATTAAAAAATTTTTTCGCCTCTAATAAAAATTTTTTAAATTTTATATATAGATCAGACCATTGAAATAATACTTCTAGAAGATTCGGATTTATATGCAGTTATTAAATATTTAAAGATATCAGAAAACTCTCGAAATTTAAGTAAAATATGGGTATCAGAATCAATAAAATGCAACTTTTTGTCACTTATGTATAAAGTTTTTAGCAAATTCACTGATGTTATTCGTGTATTTAAATCTAAGCAAGAATTACTTACACCTCCTATATCTTATAAAATAAACGTAACATCCATATGGTCTGAAGATATTGCGACTGCAAAAAATTTAGCAGCATCTTTAGATGTATGCATATTTAAATTGATTTTACTCTTTATTGTTTAAATTGTATAGCACAATACTATCAAATTGTTTTCAAACGATTTTTCTTTTTAACAGAGAAATATTGTCCTCATAAATACTCTGGATTTCTATGAAACGATGATAGTTATGCCTTATATAGAAATATTCAAGATTCCACTGTGTAATCTCAATTTTAATGAAGAACATCACATAGTAAACATGATAAAGCCAATATGTTCGAAAAAGAGGCCTGTACCTGCAAATCCGATTTATAATTACATGTTTTATGACGGTACATGGCAAAAGCCTGTACAAAATACTTATTGGTTACATAATAACACTACTATACTAAGAGCAAGTGCAACAAAGTATACATCTTGCCTAATTTCAACCAATAATAAATTTTGAATTTAAGAAATTCAATAATGATTTCTAACAAATTTTCAATTTTTATATTATTCTAGAGATGATATGAGCAGATGTTTTATATCAGCTATAAAAGGGTTCAAAATCTGGAGTGAGCTGTCCACTGAATCCAGAATGCAAATATTATCCAAGTTCGCGTTTTTACTAGAATACATTAGGTACCTCAAACTAATAAAATTATTGTATCTCTTATGCATAGTTTATATTATCTTCTTCCGGTTTTGTTTTTAGTAAATCTGAATTGTCGGAAATAGTACTCAAATGGATAAAATTTCCACACTGGTACAAGAATTCATTGCAGCCTCAAAGTGGACGATCCTTGGTGATAAGAACCCGTAAACCAAAAGGTGTCATCACGCTTATAGAGAAGAGAGAAGCAGATCTGTTTCGTAAATTGACACAGAGTTTAATAATCGGCAATTCCGTCGTCGTAATATGTACCGCAAAATCGTGCAATATAATAGAATATTGCGACCTGTTTTTGTCATCTGGGATACCTCCAGGCGTGATAAATATGTTGACGTGTGAGGGCATAAAGCCCTTAAATAAATGCTATGACGCGCTCGATTTGAACGAAATTTATTATCAATTTACCGTAGGCAAGCAAATTGCAACCATGATTTAGAAATTTTATCGATCCTATACAGCACGAATTTCATTCCAGCAACATTGCAACGTTCCAGCAATATTGCAGTAATATTGCAAACATTATTGCAGCAATATTGCTGCAAGCTTTCAATCAGTATGGAGTATTTGATGTTTGTGACGAAGCTGTCAAAATGCTGATAAATACTCAAGAGTGTAAACAGATTCCTACATTCGATTTCATTTTAAGACTATAATATTTTATTGTGAAATATGGCGATACTTTTATGTGTAAAAAGATGATTTTGATCACTCTCGATCATTAGTAATTTTTTAAAATAAAGATTTACGATTGTATATATTTGCAATATTATACATACTATACTTCCAATTGACGTAAAAAAAATTATGCGTCGCAATTAATGGTTAGAATCATCGTTTGTACTCCAACGTTATGTTTAATATTTCACGCGCGTTACAGAAATTTCCCCTTTACACCCTACACGGTTATCCAATCCTCTACATTCGTAAATATTCGAAACGTTAAAAAAAATCGAACCTGTTAAATGTGTCCACCTTCAGACATGTAGATGCACGAATTTATGATCTATACGTAGACGCGTTTCACGTCAGTTTCTTTTCATGTGCAAATGCCTTGAACCTAATCTAATCTAGAGTCCTAGATTTCTCAGAGAGGCGCAACCGGCTTAAGTTACTATGACAAAGGTACTAGGGAGGGTACTAAACATGGCTGACATACTATGAAGCG
>NW_017256991.1:0-356 GCF_001594055.1 Mycetomoellerius zeteki | reverse complement strand
GTACGTCCAATAAATAAAAAAAGAAAAGATAAAGGACATTTTCATAATTTATTTAAAGACATGGCTACAGTGGATAATGAAGAAAAGTTCTTTTGCACTTGAATCCCTTGGTATTTTGCACTTTTCCATTCTTTTGTACTTTTTTCGTATTTTTCCGTGGCCGTAGGCCGGTAAAGATAAAGTTGAGTCAACTTTTCGGTTACAGTCAAAATCAACAGATTTTTGCCGGCTATTATAAATGGTAATACGGGTTTCCTATCTTCCAACTTTTACGGCACCGTAAAAGTTAACGATTACGGCCTATTATAAACGACGCTTGAAACTGCCTTTCTGGCTGCGGTCCACTTGACGCTACA
>NW_017256990.1:0-445 GCF_001594055.1 Mycetomoellerius zeteki | reverse complement strand
TGTAAAATAAACTAATAATTATGATATAATAGGATTTTCTGCGGTAAGATTCTTAAAAGCAAAAATAATATCCCTGACGATTTTCCTGAAATTGAAGAAGTAAAACTCAATATCTTATAAAACTTGTATGCATAGCCAAAAGAGTACTTTCATATTCCTCTCCAATGGGATCCTCTTGCGAAACTGACAAGACGAAACATCTGCTAGGAAAAAAATCCATTTAATATGCACGCGATACTCTCAATATTTTTATTTTTCATCGCTAAAAAATAAAGGAATATGAAATAGAATGGAGGATTATACATAAATTTTTTTACGAAATGAAAAAGTTATGAAAAGAATGACAGATTTTTCTGTATATTACATTTGAAAGTAACATAAAAAAAAAGTGGCACCGATTTAGAAACTGAATTATAAATTATTTCAATAAGAAATAGATATGTTT
>NW_017256989.1:0-841 GCF_001594055.1 Mycetomoellerius zeteki | reverse complement strand
CACGCCCATAACGTCTGGGGAGACGTGGAAGAGATTTGTTTTGACTGCTCCGCGGGGGGAAGAGGGGGTTTGTTTTGACGCCAGGGTAGAGTGGAGGGGGTTTGTTGTGACGCTCTATGGCTGCCCACATACTACTTTCATTATTCGATTAAATGGAAGCGTACAGACAGTAAGATTTTTATGAAGCGGAAACTATTATATTTACCGAAAGCCGTATGAAACTTTGTATACATGACAAAATAATGACAAAATAATGAGTGGCAAAACTGTAGACTGTCAAGTACAACTGACAAATATAAGACAAAATATGACAAATACAAGACGAATAAATGACTGACAAAAATAAGAGATCGAATCTCGCGGTTTATACAAGTCATTTGAGAGATTGTTCCTTGATAGGATGTGTTAAGTAGGAAGATTCAAGATTCGGATTGGCGGGATTTTTCCGCTTTTGGTGGAAAGTTTGTTTCTCAGGTTGTTACTGGAGAGCTGTTTCCAAATTTGCTCCGTCCGCACTGTAAATTTTAATTTCCTTAAAGCTTACTGGTGATGCAATGTCACCTTCTCTGAGGATTTCAGTTTCTCGGTCACACATTAGCGAGTTTAGTTTCAGTCTACTCCGTTTCCGGAGAGAGAGGGGATGTATCTCATCGTCCCTTCCAAGCGATCTAGTAGTGATTTACGTTGTTCTTAAGTGAGTTTTATTATTTGCTTTTTTTTCAATCTGGTTTTCTCTTTTATTAATTGAGCGTGCGATTCCTCGTCGTGATAGTATTTGCTTAAGTTTATGACAATCTAGGAAAGAAACAAATAATTAGAAACTCCTCTTTGTCATCCCGCA
>NW_017256988.1:0-545 GCF_001594055.1 Mycetomoellerius zeteki | reverse complement strand
GTATTTTTAGGATATTTGTACATATAAACACCAATTACAAAACCTTTATAAATTATTTTTAATATGCCAAATTCTATACTCCAAAATGCATTGAGCTTATTTTGCAGAATATTTATAGTATGATAGTAAAATATAGATAGTATGATAGTAGAATCGATAGTATGATACTATCGATTTGCAGAATATTGATAGTATGAAATAGCTTTCAAAAACTCGATTTTGTTATATAAAATAAAGAATAATTTTTAAAACTTTTTCCAGCTTATGCTTACCTGTGGTGTTAGAATGTGCGTACAAGTATCCTAAAATATATAAAAAATAATACAACTGTTATGTAATGTCCCAACCTTGTACATGAACATTCGTTAAAATTTATGTAGGTGTTCGAATTTTGAACGCAAGTAATATTAGTCAATTAAGACAGTTAAAATTCTATATAAAATTATGTTGTAAAAATTTACCTGTTCACGTAAGTTCTTATCAAGATTATAATTGGACAATTTGTAAAGAATTACTACTGTCTCATTTATCTGAAAATATATTAA
>NW_017256987.1:0-217 GCF_001594055.1 Mycetomoellerius zeteki | reverse complement strand
TCCGCGTCCAGTGTGCAGGAGCCATTAGAGTAAGTAAAGGTGCCATCACATACATCCCGTAATCCGTAATCCGCACCGGATGTCTGCAAAAGTTATTAGGTATTGGGTCCGTAACGTTACGGGTATGTTCTGATATACACTGCTAGTACTGGCAGTACTGAAAAAATGTTCTGCTATCACTGTGCAACGCGCTGCGACAGCGTCTAGTTCCCTCAAT
>NW_017256986.1:0-533 GCF_001594055.1 Mycetomoellerius zeteki | reverse complement strand
TAAACCGTAACAAAATTGGCATCTCTGACAATGTCGCTTGTTGGAAGGCACACATTATCTTCGTTTTGGTATATACGTTGCCAACTAAACTTCCTAAAAGATATATGATTGCATGTACATTGATTTTTTATTATAAGAAGAAAGGAAGATTGAGAGCATTATACAATTAAAATACCGATATTTCCATGTCAGTTGTAATACTTGTAATATATACATCTGGAGACACGGTAGTGTCTCGGCGCTAAGCCAAGCGCAGCGACACTGCCGTGGATACTTTACGCGAGCCGGCGAGTTGCGGCAGATTGAGATTATCAGATCTCAATAACGGCTGACCTGATCGAGTTCTATATACGCTCAATCGATAGCTACCGCTCGGATTATATAATAAAAGTGCTTTTATTTTTTTCCTACGTGCCCTACGATTGAATTTATACGCTAAAGCAGGATTAAAGTTAGGATAAGTAACAGTTATATGCACGCACGCAAGCACACTTCACGCGCGCACGCGACACACGCACGCACGCACGCACGCA
>NW_017256985.1:0-370 GCF_001594055.1 Mycetomoellerius zeteki | reverse complement strand
GCCCAATATAACCAATGTTTAGCCAATCTTAGCCAATGTATAGCCAATGTTCTGTGCTACTAGGGCTTCTTTTAAGAAGATAGATATTCTAAGAATATTCTTATGTTTTCAAAAGTACACTATCCTAAATAGTCTAATAACATTCCTCAAGATTGTTCTCATAGCATATATAGAATATTCTATGCATATTTCGAATATTACAAGGAATATTAATCGCTTCTTTTACGGAAATTTAATACGAGAAGTTTTAAGGTTTTATTTTTATATACCATAATATATATTATTCATAAACGTTAAGAATACTTTATATATAGTATTATGATATATAATATAAAACTAATTCAATTATAATTGTCAATGCAATACTCAA
>NW_017256984.1:0-600 GCF_001594055.1 Mycetomoellerius zeteki | reverse complement strand
AGTCTTTATAAGACACCGAACATGTGATAGCAGTTTGATAGTTCTCGGTCATAACATTCATAAAATAAAAGCAAATATGTATTTTCAGCCATTGTGCGAAAATTTTTTTAAAAAAAGAAATCCTTGTAAATCATTATTTAAAAGATGTTAAAAATTTGAAAAGTAAGTGATTTAATATAATTAAAGAATGTAGAATTAAAAAATATCAAGCATTTCGTGATCACTTTCGCGGTTTATTGTAAAATTTGTTTCAAAGTTCGAAAGGACCCGTGTCCAAATCGCACAGTACAGTGAATAACTTATATGCCTGGTTGTAGTACTGGTGATCGGCTGACTAGATCTGGTCCAAGTAATTAAATCATGAATCGTTAGACTCAGATTAGTTGAATTTTATTGATTTCAATTCTAATAATATAAATAGTATCAGTATTTTCTTTTTCCGAAAAAAATGTTTATCTTTGACTGTCAAATTGCTCGTTTTTACTCAATTGGCAAAAAATTGCAGGACACCCTGTATATATGTGTAAATGTGTTGAAATCTTGTTAAAATATAAATATGTGTGTAAATATGTATATATATATATAATATATATAATATAT
>NW_017256983.1:0-1154 GCF_001594055.1 Mycetomoellerius zeteki | reverse complement strand
AACATTGAACTAAAACAATATTTATCGCAACCAGTTATTCAAACATCAGCTGATCCAATAGAATATTGGGAAAGATCCAAACATATTTTTCCAACGTTGTATCCAATCGCTGTAAAATATTTATCCGTGGTAGCAACGTCAGTTCCTGCAGAACGTCTGTTCTCAAAGGCCGGAAATATAAAAAACAATTTAAGAAATCGCTTAACAGGCAAACGTTTATCGACATTATTGTTTTTAAGTAGTGTAGGAGAAGACGATTGGTACATGTGACTTTCTATAAATAACAATATTATATTTGTTTCTCATGAGTACACTGAGGAACAAAAATGAGCTTGTACTTTGGTGTAAGTTAGTGTACACGAGCGTATCATTCCACCTATCACAATCCACAGATGAAGCGTTCGTCTACATCACCAACTTACACCGAAGTACAAGCTCATTTTTGCTCTTCAGTGTACATAAGTACATATAAAGTGTACTCTATTCTTCTTTTATTTTGTTAAAATAATTTAAAAAATTGTTTTTCGTAGATACATAAAAGTGTACTCTATTTCTTCTTTTATTTTGTGTTAAAAATAATTTTAAAAATTGTTTCTCTTAGGTGCATAAAGTTGTACTCGATTTCTCCTTTTATTTAGTCATAACACTAATTTAAAAAATTGTAATTCAATTTCTAAAAACAATAAAAGAAATAAAAAAACAATAAAATTTAGTAATCAGTTTTTTTTTAAATCATCGATTTTACCAACATCGATGTTTTCTTCTACGATGAATCGATTAATTAAAAATCGGATTGGATCATAATCGATTATTATAGAATCGATGCTTTTTTTGAACATCGCCCATCCCTAGTATCAAATGTGGTCGACAATAATGAGAGAGAGATCCGTGGGAGAGAGGTCAATCCCCCTCTCATTCTCACTCCCATTACACCATTGAATGGAAAGAGATAAAAATGGCCGTCTGCCACGGTCCCTCTCTCTCATCCCTATCGACCATTTTGACACACGGATCGCGCAGTCCATTCTCTATGTCTTTGATATGTATATACTCGTAATCGTCGATCCATGCCTGAGTGACCTATGCAGATTTTTACGTTTAATTTTCGTTGTAAAAATGGTATAAGTGAGCCGTTTATTTTGAAAGTGACCTAA
>NW_017256982.1:0-470 GCF_001594055.1 Mycetomoellerius zeteki | reverse complement strand
AACAACGAGTTTGTATTAAATTTTTTGATTAAAAACGAAACGAATACCATCCAATAGGCATCGAATTCACCCGATATGGCTCCCTGCGATTTTTTTCTGTTCGATCGAGTCAAAAAACCACTACGGGGAATGCGTTTTAACAGCCGAAAGGAGGTAATATTGTGGAAAAATCGAAGACGGCTCTGATGGCTATACCGACAATAGAGTTCCAAAAATGTTACGAGAGCTGGATCAAGCGCTGGCATAAGTACGTTGCAGTCGATGGGGAGTACTTTGAAGGGGATAATACCATTTTTGATGAATAAACTTGTATTTCGAATTTTCTGAACGAATTCCGGGAACTTTTTGATCAAGGTATCATGATGCAGGCAGCGCGAGTGTATATCTTGATGCAGGCGGTGCAGACGTATATCTTGGTGCGGCGTGGGTGTATATCTTGCTGATGGCAAATTTTTTTTTCTTTTTGTATT
>NW_017256981.1:0-702 GCF_001594055.1 Mycetomoellerius zeteki | reverse complement strand
AAAATAAATATCGATGTGCCGAATAAATGATTTAAAGCGTTCGGTCACACAACAAGGTTAGGTTGTGACCGATTATCGAGAAAATAATGGAAAATATTCTTACTTCTTGGTGGAATTACCTTGTAGATACGGTCGCCACTCCCTTTGACCTGCTAGAGAGAAGGATGCAGCCCGATTACCAGCGGATTGGCCTGTTACTAAGTGCGTCCTCGGTCGTCCTTCCTTCGACTGCTGTGGGCTGAGTTTTGAAGATTTTCGGGAAATCACTTCACACCAAGGTATGTTTTGATTAATATTAACACTTTATTATATAAAAGTGATGAATATATACAGAGAACACTACACTAACGCGTATCACCACTTCATGTTGCGGTTTCGCGTAATCTGAGGTTAATTTGACAAAATAAAGTATATACGGGACTGTATTGATTATCAATTAATGTTATTAAAGTGTTAACGCGCGTCCACGGAGTGCCGATAGTAATTATGCAATTATTATGCAATCTATAACGCGACGAGCAGTACGTCTTCACGCTTGAGACGTCCTGTGGCAACTGCCAAGTCCGTTCCCT
This sequence comes from Mycetomoellerius zeteki, assembly GCF_001594055.1. Classification (NCBI taxonomy): domain Eukaryota; kingdom Metazoa; phylum Arthropoda; class Insecta; order Hymenoptera; family Formicidae; genus Mycetomoellerius; species Mycetomoellerius zeteki. The sequence goes on along the minus strand of NW_017256981.1, from coordinate 130 downwards.
CGATCGAGGTACTTTCCCCAGCCAACGGTTCGATCCCCACCGCTCGGTGTCCGACGAGAGAGTCGGGGTATTCGCCTTTAAGCCGCTGGATATGTCGGTGTAGAGCGACCGCTGGATCACTGAAAAACTT
>NW_017256980.1:581920-647683 GCF_001594055.1 Mycetomoellerius zeteki | reverse complement strand
TTTAAAACTAAGAAATTTCTTTGGCAACAGTCGTTATTAAAGCTTTGAATAAAAGAGCGAGTTTATAGATAGTATCGTAAAGAATTCTTAAACATTAAGACTATATCAAATATAATTCATACAAGTAACTTGTGGCTATATATCTTATATAATTTTTTATTAAACATTTTGTATAGATATCGTTTTCATTAAACATGTTGTATAGATATCTTTTAAGAAACATTATCAATTTTTAAATTGTACGTCAAGATCAGAAGAGTCATTTCATTTCTGTTACACACAAATCTTCTATTACAGTTGCTAATATAGATTTCGATGATATTAATTTGGAAAGATCTTACGGACCGATTAAAAGTTATGCACAATCGAAATTGGCGAACATTTTGTTCACTAAGGAACTCGCTCGTAAATTAAAAGGTATGGTAGAAACACTGTATTCTTACAAATTATGTTAAATCACATTTACATAATATTTGACAATCATTAATTGATCATTAATGATTTGTTACATATTAAAAGAAAAATATACGTCCAAGATAAATCCTTACACAAAGATTTCGATTTTTAGAGGCAGATATTCATGGAATAAATGTATATTCTTTACATCCTGGTATGATTCCGACTGGACTATTCCGATATGGTGATAGGGTACTATTTCCAGGTTTTACTTTCTGTTGTAATATGTTTATGCGATTTTTTTATAAAAACGCTGAAGAAGGAGCGCAAACAACAATATATTGTTCCGTAGATGAAGAGATAGCCAATGAGACCGGACTTTATTATTCGTAAGAATATGTTATATATTATACAAAAAATTATTTTTATAAAGTAAATATAATAATTTTTAACTAAGAAGCGCCACTAACGGTCTGAACGTTAAGATGTTGAACTATTCTAAATTCATTTAAATGAATTAATTTCAGAAATTATAATTGCGTGCCGATATGGTTGTCGGACTTTCAACGCAATCAAATCTGAAATATTAATAATCCCCTCAAATTTTCCAAATTTTTATTACAGTTTTTAAGTTAGGAAATTTGGGAGGATTATTAATATTTCAGATTTGATTGCGTTGAAAGTCCGACAACCATATCGGCACGCAATTATAATTTTTGAAATTAATTCATTTAAATGAATTTAGAATAGTTCAACATCTCAACGTTCAGACCGTTAGTGGCACTTCTTAGTTTAAAGTATTGCAGTTAACATAAGCGGTCTTTCAATCTTATTATTGTAAATATAATAAATTCAATTCGCATTATATTTCTTTTTATCTCTTTGATTATCTTTAGGAATTGCGGTATTGCTACTCCATATCGAATGGCAAACAAGCATCAATACCCCGAAAAATTATGGGATATATCCTGTCGTCTCTTACATCTGAATCCAAACGAAGATTTTGTTACAATTTTAGAAACCGCTTCGCGACAAGTGCATTAAAAAGGTTTTTTTTTTTAAGAGAATCATTGTGAGAACTGTATAAATATCAAATTATTTGAAAAGTTCGCGTATAAAGATTTTTAAAAGATGGTATTGCAGCTCGCTCGAACATGTCGCATTTTATATCAAGGTACCCTGAGAGAAAAATCACAAAATTAGTGTTTGGTATTTGTAACTATAATTACGTATTAGTATAATTATATAATAATGTTATAATTTTAAATCTTCTGACAACTTTATATTTTGTTTATTTTGCATTGAAAATGACCCGATCGGGGTCGAAACGTTTGCATGTACATGTATGTAAGAAGTTTTATTAAAGATTCTTTGTTATAACTGGCTCATAGCCCATTCTTTTCACTTTTGTTTTAGTATAATTATGTTTATGACTACTATAGTATTAGTAATAATAACTATATGTATGGTTCTATCAACCAATATGTATAATTGGCCATTGAAAATGACTATAATTATAGTTATTATAACCATGGGAACGATTGAAATTACTATAAAAAATTATTCAAATAACTACAATTATATAGTCATTTTGGAGGTATAACCATATTATGGTTCATATAATCGGTAATGCTTGAAGAAAGCGAGTAATAATCACTGTAGCGAGAAAAATTTGATTTTATATTCACAAAACAGCTTCAAAGTACTCGAGACTGATATCTATTTCTAATGATGTTTGAAATCGAATCAATTACCGTTTTTTTTAGTTGCGGTGGAAATTAAAGATTACACATTTATTTAATTTTGGGATTTTGGGATCATTATTTGCGCGGTGAAGATCAAAATTTTTCGACAGCATTTTTTGCGACTAAGATTTTCAGTGCTAAGGTGCAATTGGCACAGCGAAAGATGCAACTGCTCACTACACATGTAATACTTATTACTTTTTACTCCGTTCGCTGGCAAGGTTTTAAGATTGTATGTGTACAATCGAGCTGGGAGTGGGATAGAATGTGCTATATCAGCTAGTATATAAGAAACACTTCATAGACTTCAAGTAGCATATAAGAATATACGAGCGTGTAACAAACAACACGGAACAATATCGAAGCACTTTCTATGAAATTGATAGTGAATATAGCACTTTCTGTGAAATTGATAGTGAGTAATTTCCTATAAAAATAATCAACTGATAACACATCATAAGGTAAACATACGGAATGACGCCACTGATCCAAATACCGCCATTTTAATCTACTTTATACACGCAAATACAACGTAGTGAAAGTGTTTATAAATTTTTAGAAAGAGATTGTGAAAGTGTGTGAAATGGTTCCGCTAAAATAAGTATAAGAAAATATAATCTGGTTTTTCGTGAAAAGCAGTTGCACAATCTCACGTCGAGAATGTATCACTTCTAGCTATTCGTGATTGAATTTGTGCTTAAATAACTACTATATCAAGGTAATCTATAAAGTGATAAATGTGGTATTTTCGCTAATACAAAGTATTTCGTTGTGTATTACCCACATTAATATGTTTAAAAAATAACAAAAAAATGTAACACAATTATACGATATAACACTTTAATACAAATTAGTAAGAAATTAATATAATAACGATGGTTAGATCAACAACAAATTACTGCTTAGTAATTAGTTTTTGATAATTCGGGTTACGAGCCGAAGCTGAGTGTTCAGGTATTATTAACGAATCTTATGAAAAACAAATGTTACAACAAATCAAACTTCAACTAACAAAGACTTCTTATAAATCAAAAGAAATTGGAAAGAATAAGGGCAATAGGAGTCAGGCGCAGAAAATGTCGCACAAATAATACACCCATAAAGCGCAAAACTTCTTTATTCTACTAAACGTGCTTAAAACAGATCAAGATATGTGTTATGTGGAATTGTTTGGAATGGATTCCGTTTGGAATTATTCAATTATTTCCTAGATTTCTATTATGTTTTCTAGAGAAAATGGAACAATTCCGGTTGGAATCTATTCCGATTTGTTCCATGATAGACCTCCTGATAAAGTGGCGTTATTCAGTGGATATTAGTGGCGTAAATCGGAACATCACACAGTGGACGTAATTTAGTGGACGTAATTTAGTACATTTGCAGTACACGTTTAATTCTTTTGTATATTTAAGTAACTTTGCTTATTTTCAATTTTTATATGTGATTTCATTAATTTACAGTATCAACTTTAAATAAAATATATAGTTTTATATAATACTATGTTACTTTTTCAGGAATAACCTTTACAATATTAGTATTTGCTTACAGTGACGTCATTTCGTATATTTACCTTAAATAAACACTATAAAAAATGTTGTGGTTTCTCAATAAAATGTGTACGAGCAAAGCACGTCTTGTGGGCAAAATTGTTGTGATAACGGGAGCAAATAGTGGTATCGGCAGAGAGACTGCTAGGGATTTATACGCGAGAGGTGATATTTTATAATTTAAATTATTCTAAACTTTGAAATTCAAGTACATGGGTAGACCATTAAAATAATAATGTAGGATGGTCAAATCGAATGCCAAAATTTTTTTGCAGCATTGCACTCATCACGCTTGAGTTTTCTACATAATTATTTTGATGGTCCACCAAAATTAATTTTAATATCTGTATATCTACCTAAATTCTTACGCTTCAAATAAAATCGTCGTGCAAGTGTTACTTATATGAATAAATGCATAAATGAAATATTAATTTGTTATTGGTTAAAGTGATAATTCTCTTTACAATGATAATTTCAAACTGTATATTACATTGTCCGACAAAATTTGATTTTTTTTCTTATCTCTGGCATGCGGAGTACCATTTTTTGAAGATTTTTGGCTGCCAGATTTGAATCCAAGGTCGATAAATTCTATTACATCACATTTCTGTCCTGATTTTAAATTGTGGCTGTGTTCCAAAACTGCCAGTACTGAAAATCTATAGTTACCACCTGCACTACAGATTTTCATTATAGGCAGTAACTTTTGGAACACAGCCATCAATACAAGCAAAAAATAACGATTTTGCCATATTTAAACCGTTTTACGGTTTAGTTTCAGTTTGCCAATTTTATGACAGTATCTTAAAATGCTATCTTTTACATTCAAAATGAGTTTTTTCGTTTCTGTACGATTTTTTATGAACAAGTTACGTAGGTTTGAAGTTAAGATGGAATCACACGATGCTAAATTTCTTAAATGATAAACATACATGCACACATGCATGCTGTTATGCTTGCTTTGTTGCATAGTCTGACGCAGTGGCAGATTCTGACTTGCGCTATCATTGGTAATGCGTGGTGGGGGAAAAGTGGAGGTAGTTTTCGATAGCTGTAGCTATCGACAACCACCCCCACTCTTCCCCCACCACACAGAGAGAAAAATGTTTGATATTTGTAACTATAATTATATATTACTATAATTATGATTATTACTGCTATAATAATAATAACAGTAACTATATATATAGTTCCAGCAACAAATGTATATAATTGGCAACCTAAAATGACTATAATTATAGTTGTTATAACCATAAAATAGTTGAAATTCCCATAAAAATGGTTCAAGTGACTATAATTTTATAGTTATATTTTGGGACAACCATATTTTTTATGAACGACACTAGTCTGAAATCGTTACTAAGTTTTGACCTGTGTCTTTTGTTATATTTAAAAAGATCAGCTGATCTATGTAGCCTTTTATTGTAAAAAATTAAGAATTTGACTCTTTGTTATAGCAAAAATAAAGAGTTTGGTTCTTTATTGTAAAAAATAAAAAAAGAAAATTAGCTCTTAAAATACCGTAACACAAATATTTTACTTTATTTAAGACTGCCTTAATTACAGACTTAAGCAGTCGTAAACTAATCATAATAAAGCCTTATTAGTATCTTAAAATATTACTTAAGAATACTAGCCAAGGATTAGGTACAAGTGGACAAGGACACAGCGCGTGCCCTAAATGCCATATAAATCAGAGTACTCGTTAACTTTAATCCATTCGCCTGCAAAAACTATTTGTCAGACGCAATATTGCAAAAGGAAAAAGTTGATTCTTTTTAGCATGAAATATCACGTCTTTTACTTCGCGGGTGCGAATTTTGGAACACCCTGTATAATCACCATTTACGGTAAATTTTCTTATTAATTCATTTTCTATATCTATTTCTTTGCAAAAAAATCCAACGTTCAATAAAAAGAAAAAGTTTCTGATGTAACTTTTTACAACAAAACGATTAGCTGGAGTGACAAAAAATGACTATAGCACTTAGAATAGACAGATTATTTTGTATAAATATCTAATGTAGTCATTTGTTAAGTCAGAATCATTACTTTTCGTTGAAAGGTTGAATAGGTTGAAAGATCTTTATAAAAATATCTCGTGTGTGATCTAAGCACTGTAGCCACTTTTGCCACTCTTGGTAATTGATTTGAAAATCGGTTTAATAAGTTGAAAAATTATATCTTTTTCGCAAAGAGATATACAGAAAATGAATTAATAAGAGATAATTGATTAACAAGGGAAATTTCACAAGTGTCCGGAACCCATTTGATTCTCCATGGAACATGTTATTAATCACGAAAATCTAAGAGAAACGTCTTTTTTTATGCCCTAACTCATGTTTAAGGGGCGAAACGCTCCTTTGAAAAAAAAACGCTATTTTTCTTTCGAGGCAAATATCGTCGGAAATATTAACGATAGAAAGAAATTTTTTAAACAAAAGTTGTACGGTTTCAAGAGTACTTCAATGTTGTGAAGAAAAAAATTGTTTTAATTTTTTTGTTTAATTTTTAATAATAAATTAATTGTTAACAATAAATTAATGGTTAAAATTAATTGTTAAAATTTAAATTAATTAACAATAAATTAAAAAGAATTTTTTTCAAAAAAATGTTGTAAAGAAAAGAAATTTTTAATTTTTTTGTTAACAATTAAACAAAAAAATTAAAAGAATTTTCGTCACAACATTGAAGTACTCTTCAAACCGTACAACTTTTGTTGAAAAAATTTTTTTCTCTCGTTTATACTTCCGACGATATTCGCCTCGAAAGAAAAATACCGTTTTTTTTCAAAGGGGTGCTTCACCCAGTAGTGTCAGATTTTGGCTATTATACGTGAGTTGAGGCACGTATAAAAAATGCGTGTCTCTTAAATTTTCGTGTTTAACAACGTATTTCACGGAGAATCAAATTGGTTCCGGACAGTTGTGAAACTTCCCGTGTAAGTTATTTTTATTATTACCGCGTATCTTCACCGACTTCATGTGTCAGACGGTGATAACTTCAAACCCACGTAACTTGGTCATAAGAAATAGTACAAAAACAAAAAGAAATTCATTGTGACGATAAAAAACAGCATTTAAGACAGTATATGTAGACAAATTTGACAAAAAAAATAAACAATTTCCTTAACAATACTTCCTCCGCAATACCATTTTAAATATAGCCAAAATCGTCATTTTTCGTTTATATTATATTATTATCCCAATTTTCGGAAATATGACGTGATAGGCAAATTTTGAGAACAGCATCGTTTTCAACGACAAAAAATACTTCGGAAACCATACTTCGCAAGCCAAAGACAAAATCAGTGTTATTGTTATATAATCATATACTAGTAGGATTTTATATGTATAACAATATTTTAGAAATACTATATTCATGTCTTTACTGGAATCAGAGGCTTTTATGATTATTCTTAATTTAGAATTTCATAATTTTTTTTCACATACTTTAAAAGTATTACATTGTTTGAAAAGTTTGTAGAGAGATTTTTAAAAGATGGTATTGCAGCTCACGTAAAACATATGGCGTTCTACATCAAATTATGTTTTGGACATTCTGAAAGATGATATTTCAACTTATATGTTACGGCAACGTTTGCGTAAATTCGTTCAATATTGCTTATTTCGTATGATTTTGTAAATGGCTGAAAATAAAGTGCATTTTTATTACATCTAAGTTATATCTACTTTATTTACAAAACATCACAAATGCTGTTTTCAATTGACAAGAAAGATTTGTGTAAAACTTTTTTATATTGTTACAAACACGTAATACATCCTTAAATATTATTAAAATGATTTTTCAATATAATTTACCATTAAAGTGCCTACAAACTTTTAGAAAAATATAAAAAATATGATTTCTTAACAATATTCATATAAATAACATGTATATTTAGGCGCTAGAGTAATTCTGGCTTGTAGAAATATGGAAATGGCAAACAAAGCAGTTGAAGATATAAGAAATAATCCACCTTCGAGGTAAATAGATAAACTTATAACATAAGAATCAATTAAGTTTACTATAGGCTCTTGATTTTCCCTTTCACTCTCTTCATTAAATAAAATTTATCTTAATTAAATATTTATATGTTAAAAAAAATGACATTTGTAATTTTATGGCTGTTTTTAGATTCAACAAAGATGAATATAAAAATAACGCGGGTGAACTTGCGATTTATTCTCTGGATCTAAGTAGCTTGAAGAGCGTAAGGGATTGCGCAAAAAATTTGCTGACGAACGAAGCAGCGATTCACATACTTATAAATAATGCGGGTGTGGCTGCTTATCCATCATACGAGAAAACAGAGGACGGAAATGAAACGACATTACAAGTCAACCATCTTGGTCATTTTCTTTTGACACTTTTGCTGTTGCCAAAAATGCAAAAATCTTCTCCTAACTGCAGAATAGTCAATGTCTCGTCAATTGCACATCTTAGTACGTAAATCGTGATAAACTTTAACTTAATTAAACTGATTTTTGTTTACGAGTACTCATTTAAAACTAAGAAATTTGTTTGACAACAATATTAAAACTATGAATAAAAAAGCGAATTTATAGATAGTGTCGTAAAGAATTCTCAAACATTAAGACTATATCAAATATAATTCATACAAGTAACTTGTGGCTACATATCTTATATAATTTTTTATTAAACATTTTGTATAAATATCGTTTTCATTAAACATGTTGTATAGATATCTTTTAAGAAACATTATCAATTTTTAAATTGTACGTCAAGATCAGAAGAGTCATTTCATTTCTGTTACACACAAATCTTCTATTACAGTTGCTAATATAGATTTCGATGATATTAATTTGGAAAGATCTTACGGACCGATTAAAAGTTATGCACAATCGAAATTGGCGAACATTTTGTTCACTAAGGAACTCGCTCGTAAATTAAAAGGTATGGTAGAAACACTGTATTCTTACAAATTATGTTAAATCACATTTACATAATATTTGACAATCATTAATTGATCATTAATGATTTGTTACATATTAAAAGAAAAATATACGTCCAAACCCTTACACAAAGATTTCGATTTTTAGAGGCAGATATTCATGGGATAAATGTATATTCTTTACATCCTGGTATGATTCCGACTAGACTATTCCGATATGGTGATAGGGTACTATTTCCAGGTTTTACTTTCTGTTGTAATATGTTTATGCGATTTTTTTATAAAAACGCTGAAGAAGGAGCGCAAACAACAATATATTGTTCCATAGATGAAGAGGTAGCCAATGAGACCGGACTTTATTATTCGTAAGAATATGTTATATATTATACAAAAAATTATTTTTATAAAGTAAATATAATAAATTCAATTCGCACTATATTTCTTTTTATCTCTTTTTTTATCTTTAGGAATTGCGGTATTGCCACTTCATATCGAATGGCAAACAAGCATCAATACCCCGAAAAATTATGGGATGTATCATGTCGTCTTTTACATCTGAATCCAGAAAAAGATTTTACTACAATTTTAGAAACTGTTTCCCGTCAAATGCATTAAAAAAGTCCTTTATTCTCAAGAGAATCGTTGACAAAATTTTTAATAAATAATATATTTATAATAATAGTACTATATGTTTATTTAATCTTTAGAGGAAAGGTGGTATTATGGCAACCCAGTTACGTTTTACACAATAACTTTGTTAATAATCAATATTTAAGTTTAAAACTTCACAATTACATTCGTTAAAATGTTGTTGAATCGATTCTGGATTCAAAGTTACGAAATATTTATTGCTTAGGATACTATTAATAAAAATGTGGCGACATTGCACAATAACTCAAAAAAAAAGGGTGGTAATGTGGCCTTCCATAAAAATAGTCTTAAAATATCAGTTTTGTTTAGAAAACAGTATTTGGTTATAAAATTAACAAAAAAGTAAAACATTTTTAAATGTATGCAAATAAATGTATATACATTCACATAACTTCTGCATATAAGCTGCTCAGTACTAAAAATGTCAGTACTAAAAATGGTACACGTAATATAAACTATAGATTAACAGTAGAGCTACAATTATCAAATAACTATTTTGATATGAAAATCTCAAAAATGAGGTCGTGAGTGATCAATATCCATAGAGGGCCACGTTAGCAAAATGCCATTTATCCTGTGTGGACTTCTATATATTATACTATTAAATTAATAACTTTTTACATATACAATATGAGCTTACATAAAATGAATCTAAAATGTATTCGACACATGCGTAGATACGATAGGTTCTGAAGGAATGTTGTATATCTGTCTCGTGTTGGAATGTTGTGCGGCTGTTCGCTGCAGCGCGCGATATTTACCGTTCTCTTCACTGTCCCCTACTTTACTTCACTCTCTAGTTTCCAGCGTGATAACCGTACAGACAGTCCATAAGAACATGAACATACGAGCGTGTGACTAGTCAACGAACGTCATCAAACAATAAAATCGATCGTGAATTCAGTGAAATTGATAGTGAATGAATTCCAATAGAAATAATCAATAGCATATTGATTGATCGTGGATAAAAAAACACTATAAAATGTGGTTCTTGAATAAAAGGTGTACAAGCAAAACACGTCTTCATGGCAAAACTGTTGTGATAACCGGAGCGAGTAGTGGTATTGGCAAAGAAACTGCTAGAGATTTATATGCGAGAGGTAATTTCACTAAAATGATAATTTAAGTTATATTAAACTTTGAAATTTAAATAGATATTTTATATAAATGAAATATAAATTTGTTATTGATTAAAAGATAGTGCCAAATTATATTTATTATAATAATATGTTCGTTATTGCTTTGCAATTATACGAGCGTACACTATAGCCAAAGATACTCTATGCGGGTTATTAGCATTACCGTGTTTTTAGCATTGCTAATGCCATTAAAAATTGCTAATGATATTAGCAATCCTGATAGTCAAATGAGTTCAAGACGTCATGTTACTGTCAGTCATTACAGTAGATGTTGACAAACTAGGGACAAGGTGCTTCCTCATTATGTGTAAAATATTGCTCACGTGAATAGCCCTCACGTGAATTCTAAATTTGATGATAGCAAGTTGATAGCATCTTGATAACATGTAAAATATACGTGCCATTAATTTGCCATTATGTTGCCGGCACGATAATAGTATATATGAAATGCGATTTCATCGCGTACCGTCATTTTGCCATCGACATGACGCATTATTAATTCTCAACGCTCTTGAAATTTTATAAACTGGTCTATTTACCCTCAGGTTGCTAATTTAGTTTACACATAAGATTCTTACGTCAGCAAATATCGCAATTTCACAACAACTCATGTAGTATATTAGTTTGTCTAATATGCTAAATCACGCTTGGTTACCCTGGCGAAAAAGTTTTACGAAAAATTACATAGATTGAGATAAGATCTTAAAAATTATTAATTTTTCATAGATATTCGTAGTGGGACGTAGAGCGATGTTGTTTCTTTAAAAAACCTACAAATCTCCTCCACTCTCAAACAACGTCATTCTATATCTCACTACGAATATCTACGAAAAACTAAGAATCTCTAAGACAAACAAACCTCACTCTACGTTCCACTACGAATTATCAACGAAAAATTAAGAATTTCTAAGATTTTATCTCAATCTATGTAATTGTTCTGTATTTTTTCCAAGGTATCTAGAAATGGATAAAAATACGACAATAAAAATAACCCGCAAACCTTCTGATAACTTTGAAGATAATATCCGTGAAAGTTTAAAAAGCGTACACTGTATCTTTTAATACTTTGTTACATAATAACCTATATAACAATATTTCATGAGAGAAACACTATATTCATTCTTTTACTGGAATAGGCTTTTTTGGTCATTCTTTGCTTTAAAATTCTACAAATTTTTTTCACAACTCTATAAATATTATAGATTCGGGAAGTTTTCTTAAGGATTTTTAAAAGATGGTGTTGCAAACATATCGCATTTTATGTTAAGTTAAAATTTCTTACATATTCTGAAAAATAATATTTCAACTTACATATTACAGCTTGTGCATTCGAAGTGTTTATTTCGTACAATTTCGAAAATAGCTGAAAGTGCATTTGTAACAGTCTGATGTTCTATTTCCAAAATAGCAAAAATGATAATCAGCATTTTTACTATAAGGGCTCAGACAAAAGATTCGAACATGTTGAATACTCGATCTATTCAAATAGTTCGAAGTTTAAAAAAATGAGCATCTAATTCGAATATTTCGGACAGTTCGAACAGTTCGAGCAATGATCAGTATGAAATGTCAATTCGTTATGTCTGAAGTTCGGACGGTTCGGACAGTAAACAAATATAGTATGCCTTAGAAACAAAAGAGCAGTTAAATAAAATTCCTATATTTATTGATATTGTTCTACAAATATCCTGAGTCATCCTGGATGTATTCAGGATGATCCTGAGGACGACTTGTGATGTCTGAGTTCGAAATGTAATAATTCCGAACTTTCAGCTCTGAAGTGGGTTAAAATAGTTCAAACATATATTCAGTCTGAACTATTTAACGTTCGAACTTAAGATTCAAATTGTCCGAACTGTCAAATCATCTGATGTTTCCGAGTACTAATTTTTACCATTTGGAAGTAGAACATCAAACTGTCACAAATGCACTTCTAGGCATTTCCGAAATCGTACAAATTAAATATTTTGAATGCGTAAACTGTAATATGTAAACGTTACGGTTAGAGTGCTTGAAGTTAGTGATGCATTTCGATACGAAAATTTCGGAATATCATCTCAGAACTTCTCATGTCATTAAAAAAAAATAAAGCCGACGGCACACGATGCTTGTTTTCCTGATAGCTCGCATGCGAGGCGTTATACTAGCAGCCGTGCTGACTACGCTGCTAGAAACATGGAGTACTGCGTGCTGCCGTGCGTGCTAGCATGCTAGTTTTCAATGATAGATCTGGTGCTATTTTTCTTACGAGATTTGCTGCTAGGTAGGTAAAAAATTTAGGATATACACAGAAGGTAGCATTCAAGGAGAAGACAATATGTAATGTATGTTTTACGTAGTAATATTAATAAACATATAAAAAAGTAAGAATAAATTTGTAGAAAAAATGGAAGCTATTAAAAAACAAAGGTTAGCTGCGGTTGCTCTTATGTTAATAGCAACTAGAGAATGGGAACAAAACAAAAAAATAAAAAAAAAATTGAGCAAAAAAGTGGTTAATACGTAGAAACATATACCCAGTGAGAAATGACAATGGAATCGATTCGACGTCGATTCGATGATTTCGACGTCGAATCGACATCGATTCGACATCGATTCCATTGTCATTTCTCACTGGATAGCTTAAACTACCCTAACAATTAATGCTGCACAAAGAATTCAGATTTGTATAATATATATTAACATATATTAATATATGTATATATTATACAAAAAATAAATCATTAAAAAAAAATATATATATTTTTTATGATTTATTTTTATCTTATGTATCAATATAATTCTTATATTATTGTATATTACATTTTACATGTATACGTCTGTATATTGTTCATCAAGCATCAAGCTAATTCGCAAGTGAGTTAACAAGTGTGAAGCCATGACTAGCAGCACTTCTTCACAGCAGTAAAAAAATGAATATCAACAAAATTATGAATTAATCCTCGCGTGATTATTCACGCGCATATTATATGTTTATTTAATTCTTTCATGAGTAATGTTTATTTCCACAGACTTATATAAATAGATTGCTGACTTAATATAATAGAAAGAGATGAATCTGATTCCGAGATGTCTTTGTTTAATTCCCGCGTGTGTGTGTGTGTGTGTGTGTGTGCGTGCGTATGTGTGCGTTCTGTCTGTGAGTATCGTGTGAATTTCCATATAATTTCCATATAAAAAATATAATTTATACATGTGTGAGTGAGAGAACTCAAATATATCGCTGCCCAGCGCTGTCTTCAAACATGGAGGCGAAGTTGGCAATTTACTTATAGAAGTCTGTGTTTATTTCTTATTCTGATATTTCTCCGATTTTTTCGAGACGAAATGAGAAGAGACGAGACGAGAAAAAAATGACATATGATATGATACGATCCGGGATCGCGGATCTATCAGTTAAACCAGCAAAAAAACAAGCATCATATGCCGTAGGCTTTTCTGGAATTATCATAGGTCACTTGTTTTTCTCGTCTCGTCTCTTCTCGTCTCTTCTCGTCTCAAAAAAATCGGAGAAATATCAGAATAAGAAATAAACACAGACTTCTATAAGTAAATTGCCACCTTTGCCTCCATGTTTGAAGACAGCGCTGGGCAGCGACATATTTGAGTTCTCTTACTCACATATGTACCATCTGATCAAATTTGACCCGGACTGGTCCATTTAAACCGCGCGCGTAAATTGAATCGGTAAAAATTTTTTTTTTCTAGATTGGTACAACCTTCTCTGACATTCGTGTGAAGTTTGAGCGGGATACGTCAATTAGTGTGTGTTTGGCAGCCATTTGTTTACGACGCAAAAAGTTTGTCTGGCGATTTTTACTATGGAAAAAAAAATTGAACAACGAGTTTGCTTGAAATTTTGTGTTTCCAGTGGAATTACGGCTACGGAATCATTGAAAATGTTGCAGAAAATATTGAAACTAATAATGTGCGTACAATTGACAAAATAATATTAATGGTTTTACACCAACCTTTGATGCAAGATCGCAAACTTATCTTTATAATATTAATCGCAAATCTATCCTCGCTTGTGAGTTCATTGGAGGCCGCCGGAAAAAAGAGGAGATCGAAACAAATTCCGCTAGGATTTTGCAAGTTATATAATGTGCTGCCTTATATAAATATTTCGAATAAATAAAACAAGATAGTCAATATTCTTGAATGTCTCAAGATAAAATTCGGGAATCTTGAGAAACGAGAATATTGACTCATCGAGACGAGAAAATTGTATCAATCATTTGTTTTGTCGAGACTAAATCTCGGTATCGGTATTTTCTCGTCTCGCTCGAATGCATCACTACTTTAAGTATAATACAAGTATGATTTGATTATACGTATATATAATAACAAGCATGAAGATATCATATATCATAATCAATATTTCAAGTAGTGTCGCAAGTAGTGCCTCAAGATGCTAATACGGATCTGTGGTTCTCATTATTTTATGATATATTAAGACCGTACTTAAGATGGTTTTAAATATGAGAACGCACTATGAATACCCTGGTAAAAGATTTGGATAGCTCAGTTACACCCTCAGCTGTTAATGATGGTGAAATGAAGTTTTAGGCAAATGATAAAATAATAAAGTCACCCACAAGATGATAAAGAATCATTAAAAAATGGCCAATTATTGATAAAAATACATTTAAATATTAATAATTAATATTTTATTTTACTCTTAAAATCTCTATAAACTTTTTGAACAACTTAATAAAATATTTTTAAATACGCTAGTATAAATAGTATGTGCATTTAGGTGCTAGAGTAATTCTGGCTTGTAGAAATATGGAAAAGACAAATAAAGCAGTTGAAGATATAAAAAGTAATCCACCTTCAAGGTAAATATATAAACTTGCAATACAAACAGTAACAACAAGAATTAATTAAATTCATTAATATATGCTTTAATTTTCTCTGTTTCTCTTTATAAAATATTTATTTTAATTGAATTTTTGTATATTGAAAAAAATGATGTGGTTTTTAACTTTATGGCTATTTTTAGATTCAACAAAAATGAATACAAAAATAACGCTGGTGAGCTTGCGATGTACTTTCTGGATCTACGTAGCCTGAAAAGCGTGAGAGATTGCGCTAAAAATTTGCTGACGAACGAAGCAGCTATTCACATACTTGTAAATAATGCTGCTGTGGCTGCATATCCAAATGAGAAAACGGAGGATGGAATTCAAACGACACTACAAGTCAACCACCTTGGTCATTTTCTTTTGACACTTCTACTATTGCCAAAAATGCAGAAGTCTTCTCCCAATTGCAGAATAATCAATGTCTCATCAATTGTACATATTTGTATGTAAAACGTTGTAAAACGTTATTGTAATTTAAAAAATGAAAAACGAGCGTTTATTATATCTAGGACTCTTGTTTAAAGTACAATTGTAACAAAAAATCTTATTGTAGTTGCTGACATAGACTTCGATGATATTAATTTAGAAAGATCTTATGCACCATTTAAAAGTTATACACAAACCAAATTAGCGAACATTCTATTCACCAAGGAACTCGCTCGTCGATTGAAAGGTATGCTAAAAAAGGAAATATTGTTGCAAATTGGAAATTATGTTTATTTTATATACTTCTTTAATCTACTTCTTTTATCTATTTAAGAATTGCTGGTTGATTGTTAATGATTTGTTATGTAATGAAAAAATATGCATAGAAGATAGATTCTTACACAAGATTTTTATTTATAGCAGTAAATATTCACGGAATAAATGTGTATTCTTTACATCCTGGTATTATACCAACTAGGATATCAAATACAGCAGTAGTACAATATTTCGAGGTGCATCTTTTTGTTTCACTGCATTTGCGCAATTGCTTTATAAAAATGCTGAACAAGGAGCGCAAACAACAATACATTGTTGTGTAGATGAAGAGATAGTCAATGAGACCGGACTTTATTACTCGTAAGAATATATTATATTAAAATAAAAATAATTTTATAGTTTTAAGAATAAATCAAATATAAGTAAATTGTCTATATGAGACTCCGTGATTGTTAATATAATATTTAATTAATATATTTATAAAGTGATAAGATAATTCAAAAATATTTAATTGAGATGAAATGAGTCAAAGATAACGTTTTTGGACATTTTCAACATTTTTTAGCAAAACAAATAAGTACTTATTTTAAACAAATCCTACGAGCATCTGAAAATACAAGTACACCTCAAGATCTTTCAAATGAGTTTTTATTCGTGATAGTACGACTTATTTTCATCAAGTTATGCCTATTTGAATTGTTGACTTTCTGTATAATTACGCAGTTCAACAAAAAATAACTTTTTTCTTTTTGAAGTGCCCCGAAAATTTTTTTGCGATGAATACTATGTCATCGTTAGAATTTATATAATATATCAAGATGAATAAAAACCACTCCAATTTACTAAAAATCCTGATACACTACGTAAATTCTTACGACGGCATCGTGTTCAGCGCGAAAAATCTTTGAGATATAAACTATTTCGAAGGTATTTCGAAAAAAAACTTTTTTGATGAACAATGTGTATATAGTTATATTCAATTTCATATTATCTTTTTTTATATTTAGAAATTGCGATATTACTACTCCATATCGAAAGGCAAACGCGCATCAATACCCCGAAAAATTATGGAATGTATCCTGTCGACTTTTACATCTGGAACCAGAAGAAGATTTTACTATATTTTTGGAAACTGTTTCACGTCAAATACTTTAAAAAATTTCTTTATTCGTGAACGAATTTTGAATAAAACCTTTTCTATTTTTATTTTTAACAGATTAAGGGCCGATGTTTTTTCGGATAAACTGTGTGATAATTCATCTAAAGGATAAAAGAAAGAAAGAAAGTACAAAAGAGAGAGAAAGTGAATAAGTTATTTATATAAATTATATGTATAATGATGTTATTATTTAATGGGTCAATTCTAAGCAGAATCGTAAGATTCGTAACGTATTCTCGTAAAACTTGTATATAAGAACTTATGACTAGTATTCTAATTTTATGCGTATGTAACGATATTTACAAATAATCGTACGTAAGACATACGATTATATATATTTGTAAATATCTACGATTTCTTGTAAATTTTATGGCTAATAAGAAGCTGTCTGTCAAAATATCGTATAAAGATATAAGCACTTAAAAATTCTTATAAGTCTTACAAGAATATGTTACAAGCCTTACGATTCTACTTAGAATTTAGGCATAAGAATTTTATTTACAACACTGGATTTATGTTCTTGAATTTTACATAATTTTAATAACAATTTATTGTTGAAGAAATTTCTTTGTAATAGTTTTTAGTCTTCTTAAGATAGTATTCTTATTAGGAAAAGCCTTAGATCTTTTTTTTTTTAATAATTGCAGCTTTGTTCATTCAATCTTTGTCGTACAAATGAAATTCAAAGGCTTTTATTAACAGATATTAGTCAAATGCAGAAAATGTATAAAAGTAAGACATTTTTTATTAATAAATAGATACTACTTTTAGTAGTATTTTACAGTGTCACGAATAATTTCATTAAACAATTATTATTGCATCAGCCATCGTTATTGAATCGTGTTTTGAGACTTCAAGGCCATCACGAGAGTTACGAAATGCAAATTCCAATTCGGATGAGGAGAAATTGAATGTAGAACCTTTTGAATTGTCGACCGAGCGAATAATCGAATGCCTTAAATCCCCGTCTGGAAAACTGTGGTTGACAGCGCGCTTGGACTTGATTTAATCGAAGCTTGAGAGATGAAGCGAAAGAATTTGTCTGCATTCGCGTTGAATCAAGATAAGTCGTCATATATTAATCTGTTCCATTAACATTCGCGAGTGAATGTCGGCTTTATGACCGATTCAAACTAGTGAATCGCGATCCGTCAAAACGCCTTTTTCGCGGGCACGATGAACTTTTGAGAGGGCTATATTGAACGATAAATCGTTGATGTATGCGCTACGGCGATACGTTCCGTCGCGTATAACGACGACTGCAGGAATTGCGCCACTCATCTTGCATGTCACGTTCAGAGTTGGTGCATCGAGATAGTCGGCGAGAAAAAAATTGATAGGCGTGACAAAAAAAAACACCGATATTCCGGTTAATTGTTTTTGTATTTTACATATGTATATGGCTTCTATTCTATTATTATCTTATAAGGATATTCAAATTAAGGTAAAATTAACCCTTAGTACACGCGACGATTCTCCAATTCTTTTGCATAAGGTTGTGTATATAAAAAATTGTATATAAATATTATAACTAATTATTTGATGTTAGTTTTTCAAAGAAAAAATTTACAGGATAATGATCTAATCATGTCTACTAAGGATACATTAATTGAGAAAGAAGTTGAGTATAGAACAGAAAGATTTAAATTCACAGACTCTTATTTATTCACAGATAGACAATGTTTGACAAATGTAAAATTACATTTATTATTTTTAATATACAATAAGTACGAAATTGCATTTTTGCTCGCATTCTTTGCTTGTAGCAAAGAAATTGGTTTTTTTTATCAACGATGTCTGAAAAGCATGTTAGACCACAATTTGCATACTCATGCTGTCCGCAGACAGAAGAAAATGAGTTTATTACGTCCTTGAAGGTCAACTTTGTAGAGAAAGGAAGAGCACCGGACGACCGAATCTCGTTAAGGGCGAGTCTCGCATTTACCCCCGGCTACCCGAAACGTACTTCCACGCGTTGAACAATTTATTGCATCTTTCTTGCGCGTTAAAGCGTACTATGAACCGCATACCTTATGCTTGGTTCCCAGCTGGGTTGACTCATAAATCGTATAGCTGTCTCCTTTGCTCTCTCGGACTTTCGTCCTCTGATCCTCGATCCACCACGGTCACTCTTTTATATATATATATATATATTTCTTATACTAGTCGGAAGACTCCTTCGTACACCTTCAAGTGCAGCAACGTCCAAGCTTGTTCTCATCGGTTGTACGAGTTCTGCTATCTCTACTCGCTCGCGCTGGTTATTTGAATCTTTACTTCATGTGCCTTACACGAGCTTTTACCACTTGCTTTTACCCTTCATATGTTTACGAGCCGCTCCATTACAGATACGAGTGCAAGCTGCATCGTTATATATTCGTAACATTTCATGCAGTACTTTCCAAACAAGAATAATGTTTGTGTTAAGGACTAGTCCATATTAACGAAATATAGTTCTGCGTGAGATTTGAAAAAATTTTTTTCATGGATTTTTGAAGACATAAACCTATTTTTCATTACATTTTAAATATCACATCTCATAATCAATGAAATCCTATATTAATTGGAGATGAAAAATATTTTAAGCACAAGTACCGCTATAAAAATGTTTTTTAAAAATTATGTAAAGGATTATACAATTTTAATACTTACAGTTATTACAATTTCTATTTTAATGAGGTACAGTACAATTATATTATCGAATATCACTATGATAGAGAAAAAAGTACAATTTATACAGTTATATCCGAATGCCAATATCTTTCTTTAGCGATTTGAATTTGACAAAATACAATAAATTATCTGTATTCAGAGCGTGTTTTACGTGATGCAATTGTTACATATAAAAATAATATACAATTTCTAATAGCCAAGATTTGTCTTTGAAAATGCTGGGTTCTCCTTTGCAGTGAGCCTTTTCTGACATTTCGCAATTTCGTTATGGAATACGTATACATATATATATTTTGTTGAGGACTATTCAATAAGCAACAGCAAACATTGCGAACACAATTCGATATAATATCGAATAGAGCATAATTAGTGAAATTGACAGTGAGAATTCTAATAGACAATTATATATATCGTGAATAGAGAAGCATCATAAAATATGGTTCTTCAAATTCTTTTTCAATCAGACGTGTACGAACGAAGTACGTCTTGAAAACGGGTGATAATAGGAGCAAATAGTGCTCGGAAAGGAGATTATCAGAGATTTATACGCAAGAGGTGATTTTATTCAAATAATGTTTTTAATAAAATTTAAGTTATCCTAAATCTTGAAAAAATTCAAACCTTAAAATTACATACTATATAAAATAAATAGGATATATGTGTTATATATATGAATATATATCTATTATTTTATTTTAAGTATATATAGAAATTTCGGATGATTTCAAGCAGTATAATCTATAAGTTATATATATTTTTGAGGTTATTCAGATAGTATTATTATAATTTTAAGTAGTTATATTTTTATAGAATCACAAATAATTTTCATCAAGCATTTATTCATTATGTAACCTACATTTATTGGATTGAGATTGAGACTGTCACGAGAGTATTACGGAATGCAAATTCTAATTCAATCGAAGAAAAATCGAATGTAAAATTTTTTTGGATTGTCGACTGAGTGAACAGACATCATGTGATGAAGTAACGCATCACCAATACCAAAATATTGACTATCGATGATGAAATATTTGTGCTTTTCACGTATCCCTATTTCGGGACCTGCAAATTATCCTTCTGCACCCTATATTCCACCAGGAATGAAATATCACTCCCTCTGGGAGAATTTGATATACCGAGACACGTGCGCAAACCCCATTACATCACGTTTACGGCGACCACAACGCAGAAACTTGATAATTACATTACGTCACAACCCTCTTTTATGACAACTACATACATTACTGAGAGGCATGTGATTACAGTTTATTCCGACAACGCTTTTACATGTATGTAAATAATTCAACTTTATCAGCGATCCGGTTTTTTATAACTCATATAATAAGATGCACAGCTTGATGTATAATGCTATGGAAAATTACTTTCGATCTCTGTAAATAGCTTACATAAATAGCTTATAATAAATGAATAATGATCTTGATAAATCTATTCTATATTTTGATAAGTCTTATTATATAAATGTATAAAGAAGAATAATTAAACAAGCTGAGATAAACTAAAGCGCGCTAGTGCGAGAAAATTAATGGACTGAAATTAAATATTGTTATCATAATATTTATTTTTAAGATGTGTATAGAGTATATAACATTTAGTTTAATATTTTATATTTATGCGCTTATGATTATTTAAGATCAATTAATCTTAAACATTATTAGAGATAATTCTAATTCATAATTTTTAGAGCCATGATTATATTTATAGCGCCATGCTTATAAATGACTACAAACAATAGCTTATAAACAGCCAATTATCGTTTTTCAATAATTTTGTAATGGTTATTGGTTTTGATTCTGCACAATATTATAATTTCATATTTATTCTATTATAATATATTATAATTAGCTTGATTAATTTCGTTCACGTTGTCGCGATTCAGGAAGTTAGAATTCACGTTGTTAAATAATTGTCCATTCATTGATAACGCGGTGATACATAAACATTGGAATCGTTGTTAATGGCAATTTGGTATATATTTGTTACCAGGTTAAAATAAAGAGCCGAACGAAACGAACAACCGCGATTATACACAGGACATGTAATTACCGACAGAGCCGCGGATTCGTCGCACAGGCTATCGTATAGCAGCACGTATATAATTATTGGGTTACTGTCAGGCATATCTTGTCGGCGAGTTTTATCGCGATTAAAACGAGATAGAGTTTGTGGCGGCAAAAACAATCAATACGATACCAATGCATCGTGTGTCAATTCACCGAGATTGAATTTCGACCGCGGACAATCTCGCTTTTTTCCGACCATCGTGAATCCCTAAAATGGATAAGTGTCAGTCATACCACACAGTTAATTTGTTAAGTCGATTACAAGACGAATTAAGAGGTGACAGTTAATGAAGTAATAAACTTATAAAATTCTGTCAATTATTTTAAGATATATTAAATAAATATTACTATTTCAATAATATACGAGTATACATAAAGACAAAAAATGTTTTTAAAAATTACTTTATGTTTTCTTATATTTTTACTTTATATTTTTTTCCATATATTTAATACAATGTTATATTTTTTTTCAAATTTTTTATAGAGGCATTTCCATTTAAAGAAAATATCTTTTTCAGAATTGAAGAAGAAAAGCAAGAATAGTTTATAAATAGATCATAATTGTTAACAATTTCCTTAATACTGGAAATTAATTAACTTGTAGCGTATTGTCTGTTATTAATGTTAATATATATTAACATCAAGATGATAACATACAGTTGAATCACTAACCAATTGATAAATTAGCATTTATTTATTTTGTTGACGATTCATTAAAAAGACTATTTTATTCATATAATTCATATCATATTCATATTTTTTTCTTAGCGAGATCCATCGAACTATCGCAATTTACTAGCCTAAAGCCCGATCTACATAAGACGCAGAACGCGGTTCGCAGGTCGCAAAACTAGGAATTAACCTAACGTATTTTAATCATAGTATGCTTGTAGGACGCAGAACGCAGGAGTTGGAACTTTCTGCGTCCTGCGTTCTGCGTCCTACAAGCATACTATGATTAAAATATGTTAGGATAGTTTCTAGTTTTGCGACCTGCGAACCACGTTTTGCGTCTTATGTAGATCGGGCTTAATATAAAAAATTACAGTCACTCACCGTTTTCAGCGTCTCAAAGTTTCCTCTCTTCAACATGTCTATTAGCCTCTGATGTTCCATTTCCTCCTTTGTCATATACATCTTCTTATTCTTCAACTTCTCGTTTTCATAATCGTCGCACAAGATATTATGAAAATTCACCTGCTGTACGACATGATCCGGTTTCGTTTGCTCGACGGGATTTTCCGGCAGATCCTGCTCAAATTGCAAGTTCTTAACGAGAACTTCATTGACCACTGCACCACGTTCGTCGGCATTCTTTGTCATTTCTTCAATTACGCGGTCTTGCAACTTTTCACTGTACTGAAGTTTATTCTGAGAAAGTTCTTCCTCAATCTTCAATCTCGAGTCTTTCTGACTCTCCAGTTCATCGACAGGAATTGTAGCGGTTGACAAATTGCTATTCTCTCGCGAATGGATCGTCAGTTGTTCCTGATCTTCTCGTGATGCGTTCTCGTAAACGCCCACGAGATCTTGGAGAATTGTAGACTCGTCTAGATTTTGTCTAATCTCTTCGTGACCTCTGGATTCTTTCATCTCTGGAGATTGAGACCTGATACTTGATTTAACGTTATCTTGGCAAGATGATTGGAAAGTAGCAAAAGTTCTCGCGGGTTCATTAAAAACAACCTGCTGCTGTAGATTCCACTTAACATAAATTGGATTTTCCTTTCTCTTGTCTGCCGATTCTTTCGATTTACCGTTTGGCAAACTCTTCTGCACCTTCAGACACTGCTTCAATCCGATTTCCGGATATCTACAGTTGTTTTCGCTCTTTCGATCGTCCTCCTCGATTGTTTCGAGATGTTCATATCGCAACTCGTCAATTTTGTCGAACGTCTCATCCTCGAGCGTCGATGGCATTTCTTTGACAGTTGATTCTCGATCTTTAGAAACGCCGACTTTTTCACCGTAAGGCGACGTTTGCAGAGAAGGTCGAAGAATTGATTCAAGGTCATCTGCGTGGATTACTTGTGGCTGCAGGCTACGTTCGTAGATCCTCTCCACGTGATCGGGAGAAGCATAACGCGTGATTCTAATGGACGGAACATTTTCGCAGACAGTAATCTTGGATCTTGTAGCATTCTGCTCATTTGGTTGTTGCTGCGAATCATTGATCGTGGTGTAAACTCGATTGTTTGGCTTGAAGCTGGAGGAAGGTGTACTAATTGATATATTCGCTCGATCTTGCGATCCCGTATCTTGCGAAGATACACCAAGATCTTTGCGCGGCAGGACCAGTGGTCTTCTGGTCTCCATCGACACTCCTACGACCTGTTGACACCTGTTTCGCGGAGTACGTGACTCTACTTGACCTTGAAGAGCTCTAACACGAGCACTAACAGCTGAGCCATAAATCGGTTGTTCGTGTCGCGATTGATCGATCGATCTAGGCTCCCTTCGGACGTCGCTGCAAAACTGAAGTCGGCGTCGCGGCGATTCGATCGCGACACGGTCAGATTCCGCCGACGAAGCGATCCTCGAGCTACCTCGTGAATAGTTTGCGGCGCATCTCGCCGACACTTCCGTCGATTTACAAGTCGCCTCGACCGTTTTATCGGCAGCGCCGGGTTGCGGCGTCAGCCTGCTTGCCGTAGCAGCCGGCCGCCCACTTTCTCCGTCCTTATTTGGTGAGATCGGGTCGCCTTGGTCACTAAAGCTGCCTCCAAGCAACGGTAGGCCCTTCGTGGGGCCCGGCTCGTAAGACGGGTCCATCTCCTTCTTAGCAAGCGAGTGCGTAGCCGCTGCCGCCACACTGTTTTCATCCACTCCGTTTCCAGAACGCTTCGACGACGGCCTTCTGTAGGAAATAATTGATGATGTCGTTGTCGTTCCTGTCGTCATCGACGTCGTACCGATAGACATCTCGATCATCTTCGAATTGCAGTTAATAGTTGTCCTACTGTGATTAGACTCACTCATCGCCTTCGTCAAATTCATAATCCTACTCGATGCCGTAGGTTTCTCTTCAAGATTCGCTTCGACACGTCTGGACTTGAAACTCGAACCAAGAAGTCCTCTCTGAGGGATCCTGGAAGCTGGATTCGAGTCACCAGATTTCGATGATGCGATATTCGATTGAGCACTGAAGCCATAATCCTGCTGCTTACTCCTCACCGCCAAGTACTCTTTGTACGTGCCTTTACTGGTGTTCACACCGACGTTCACCTTCTCCGGCCTGACGCGCTCCAACCGGCGATTCACGCGAGTCAGATCGTCATAACTCGATGAGGTTCCTCCATTCAATCTGTCCTTCGCTTCGTCGGTCGATGTCCGAGACCGCGAATCTTGACGATATCTTCGCTGATTCTTCTCGGCGGTGCTGTTAGACCTCGTCAAAGGTTTTTCACGAGGAGTTGCCGGGAAGTTTTGGCTGTGCGCTTGATTCAACCATTCGTCTACCCTTTTCTGGACTTCTCCTTTACGTAGTAAGATCTCAGGCATTTTTGAACGACTGCTCTCGATTGCGTCCATTGTAACTGGCGACGAAACACAACAAGTATCTTGTTGATGTCCTTTGTTAAAGTCCTTCTGTCTATCCCGTGAACGCTGTCTCACTTGAGTCTGCTGATTCACCTTTAACACCGCTTGAATTTTTTCCCTCGTTGGAATAGATTTAGTTTGAATCTTCGCACTGGATCTTACCTGCTTCGACTTTACCTGCTGCCGTTTCTGCTGATCCATCATTATTGCCTCGAAATTCGTCACGCTGATATTACCAACATCACTGAGGTCCGACGATCTACGGTAGTCTAGATCTTCGTATTCATCCAGAATATTGTTCACCGATTGAGTGTCAATCGAGCTGATGCTCTTCGACTTATTTCTCGCGACGCTCTCGTCGCTGCTCGAGTAATTGGTCTGTTGCTGCTGCTGACGCTCTCGGCTGATCTGTCGCTTGGGACGTAGCTTCGGTTTCTGATATTTTATCACTGCGTTTTCGAAGTGCGACGAAGCCTCTTCGATCTCTTCGCTTTGATCCGTCTTCGAAGCGGACGATTGACGCGCGTAACGTTTCTGAGACGACTCCCGCCGATGATTGAGCATCTTGCCGTCGTCAGACATCGGCAAGTCCCGCCTAGCAATTGCCGATAAACCGGAAGCCCGGAAGGTCGTGAAGTTCTGCACGTTCCGCGAACACGTGTCCTCCTCGGCGTTCGTCAACCTTTTCGACGTGATCCATGAAGTGATCAGGCGAGAGGCGCCGCCGTCCACATTGATTGCATCCTCATCGGCCAAAGGAATGTTGCTGCCGACATTGGATTTTGAAATTATTTCATCGTTCATCTTCTGTCGGAAAACGGCATTTTGGTAGTATCTTCTCAAAGAAAATAGGAACGAATACTGATGACTCGAAAAGATCCTGAAATAGAAATATTTAAATATATAGATTCTGACAAAAATGTTTGAGAAGAAAAAGAGAAAATAATTAATAGCTGTTTTATAAATTTAAGTCTTTATAAAATTATGTTTGATATACTGAGAAAAATGTTCTAATTGTACCAACAAGAAGTACAAAAAAAAACGAATTCTGATTATATGAGTCAGAATTTTTTCATCAGAATTCTGATTATTGTAATTGAATGTTTAATAGCTTTAATTGATAAGTGTCTGATTTGTATAATATTATATCTTTCTGGTTGAATCTACCAAAATTTTAATTAATGCAACTAAACATTTTACCAGTTTAGAATTTTGAAATCGTGAAAGGAAGTTTAAAAGTATTTTGCAGACGATTTTTTCCCAAACATCAAATAATTTTTCCTGGCATCATATATAATATTGATTTGTCCCGGAATAATGATTCAACATAAAAAATCTACATTTTCTACATAGACAACTATATTGTTTAGAAGTTTAGATAAACTGAGAAAAAACTAATTAAATTTTAATAAATATTTCTTTAAATAGTCCTAGCGGAATATTTACTAAATGTAAACACATATTTATTAAATACGAGAACCATTAGTTTGATTTAACTATAATTTTTGTCATTTATCTAAATATTTATTTACCGTTGTTATCCTGGTTTCTCTCTCCTATTATAAATATATGTTATCTTTAGGCTACTCCTAGTATTTCATTTTTACTTTAGTATTTTACTTTTATTTTGAAACTTTATTTTTATTTCTTTATCATATTTTAATTTTGAAAGGCATGTTTAGTTCAAACCAATAGATAGATCACGTTTATATACCTTTATGCGTCACACATATTATTTACCCTAAAGAATGTCTAAGATTTTTTCAAAGAAGCCCTTCTATAAAATAGTAAATAATAGCGTATATTAACATTATATTGGTAATAGTGTATACTACATTAGCGTTTAACAGTAAAATAGAAATCTTTCTGAATGCGAGGACGAATATCTTTTTCTTCTTTTTTTTCTTTCTTTTTACTTACAGTAAAATTAAACCAATTTTGGATATATGATTCGGAATGTAGTGGATTCGCCTCGCATAAGGATGTGAGTTAAGAAAGACCGAATTTTTATTATAAATTATTAAAACTCTCAACCATTATCTATTAAGACTAAACTCGTAGAGTGGGGAGTAGGGCTTACGCGGAACCTTGCTACCTTATCTTAAGGAAACAAGCGTGAGTATAGGTTCTATCAAACCTTGATGAGTGTTGATTAGTTCTGAAAGGACACTCCCACACTCATTTCCAAAATATAAAAGGAGCTGCCAAAAGCAGAAACACACCAGAGTAGAAGTAGAAACCCATCTAGTACAGTCAGAAATCAGTTAGATCAAGGTGAGAACTATCCTCGCGTTTCGTCAGAAACTCACTCGTATGTCCTTTCTATTGTTCTGATTTTATTATTTTATTAAACGAAAATACTGAATCAAATCGACTGAAACCTGCATCTCTGCTCTGCGTCCCATTCAATTACAAACATATATACATACGAGTATCCGAGATTGTTGTTGCGACTGTCGCTGCCAATAGCGTGACTCCCGTCTTATAGCACTTCTTCGGAACATTGATAATTCCTTTGTATATTACCTCGATGCCTACTAAAGGCGGACGAAGACAGCAAGAGAAGAGATTAAGATTTCAAATAAAATCAGCTCTCATTTCAAATCACGATCTTTTCCCTTATTTCCAAAAATTAACGCAGTTATTAGATCAAAACAAACCGGCAGACTCAACCCGCGAACGCGTATATACTCTCAAGAAATTGGAGATCAATCTCACGTTTCCTAACTACAAGGACATTCGAAAAGCCGATTCACATAGATTCGCCTATAAGCTTCGTAATCTTTTTGGCACCGGGTTCAAAATTACCCTTCCGAATAATTATCCAATACTTCCTAGTGAACATTCTTAACTGCACAACTTGATCTCCGATCCTCGGATAAATTGCTTAAATGCATTGACCCTAAAACGGAGAAAATTTCAATAGTAACGTGACGTAATACCGTAAACATTCCGCTAGGACTATTCAAAGAAATTGTTTATCAAAATTTAATAGGTATTTTTCTCAGTGTATGAAAACACGTATCATTATTTAGACGTGCACGGTTATTTCAGATACACTGAGAATGGAGAAACTAACGCAATTTGTCAACTAATTTTATCAGCCCTGATAAAGTAATTATCTACGTAAAATAAAGGAATTAACTACGTAAAATTTTAAGTTAGAAACTGCTCCCCCACGACTGCTTGCATACGAGTACTAAAAATTACCCACTAGAAACGTTCATGCAGGAACTGTTCCTGCAAATCCAACGTAATAAAGTCTCAAACTCGCAGATGCGTGACGTGAAGCGAAGAACGTTCTCCTCGTTAATTTTTCAACCTGCACGAAATTTACATGCGTGCGCCGCTAAATGATACCGCTGCGGCTGCATTTCCGCTTGAACTCCATATGCGCATTATGCGCCATTTTAATTTGCGAACACAGACTATTGTTTTACCAGTGAGTCAACAAAGTCACAATAATTAAATGACAAATGAAAGGTTGGTGAAATGATTTCCGCAAATCTTGGAAAAAAATCTCTGAAAAATTTCTGGGAAAAATCTGTGGTAAAAATGTATGCAATTTTTTTAGACACCCATCCCGTTATTGTCCAATATTCTCATTAATTATAATAGTATACTGTGTAGAAAATGGACAAGAACTTGATAGAATTTTATTCAGAGTGGCTGAAACTTTTCCTAATAAAACTTTGGACACCTACCCAGTTATTACTATTAAGTAGATTCATTAATTAAAGTATTGCGTAGTTCATTTATTGTCCTGTTTTGTTCAGTAAAAAGTATTCAGATTTTGCGCATCTTTTATGCGCAGTAACCGCGGACAGAGCATTACATGTTGATTAGAATCCTAAGTAATTTTACTTCTCATTTATTAAATAGGGTTAATATAATTCCTTTGAGTAACTGCTAAAAAATGCGTAAAATTTCTACCAGAGATTTAACATTTAATTGTGCAAATAAAAAAGTACGAGTCTGGGCTATGAGAATCAGGGTTATCTTATGAGATACAGTGTTAAGTTTAAGATTAAAATTCCCCTCGGCAAAATTCGCTATTTCGAACTCAACCACGTTTTAGAAATCTCGCCGATCAGCGATAAATAGCAGAAGGCGCGCTTCCGTAACGATTGCAGCGATCCGACGCCGCCATCGTTTGCCAACATTGGAGGCACGTTTTATCGTTCGTGGAATTTCCGGTAGCTGACCGGTATCCGGTTTGAATTAATTCGGTTCCTGAGCTGGAGGACATTAAATATTATAATGTGTTCGCCCTGAGGAAGTCGTGCGTGGAATCCCTAAGAAACTCAAAAGATTAACGGAATTTAATATACTCGCAGAGAGAGAGAGAGAGAGAAACAGTGCGAAACAACATTATTTCTTCGTAAAGTGAGCTTGCAAGTTTATATAGCGCCTTGTAAATTATTATAGGAAAATATCATCAACGGATCTAGAAAACTTTTAAGTAATGAAAATAGTACTTTCTTCGTTAAAGCATATAAATATTCATTTCAAGCTTATGATATTTCATGCAAAATTAAATTTATAAAATATGGTAATGTGTACCTAAAATATTTATCTATATTAATATCTTCCCTAGCTCGACCAAAGTGATTCGCTTCTAAGAATTTTTATATATAAAATATATAAAAAAAGAAATTAAAATAGATAATTAAAAGAATTATTTTATACATCTACAAATATACTATAATAGTTAATTGTATTTCATAGTTTATAACGACTAAACTAATATTATATAACTAAAATATTAATAAAACTAAAATATTAGAAAAACTAAAATATTAATATAGCGACAATAGACAAATTAGCTCGGACAAGTTTAGAAAAATTCTTTAAATAAACAAAGTTTTAAGTGTTCTTATTCCGTTTTACATGTATTTTCCGTGAAGTACAAATTAATTTCGAAAAGCATTCTTTTTGTGTATATAACTACGTTTTTATGTCGATTACCGATGATATATTTCTCTCCTGAAATTATACGTCGATAATGTATTTATATAATTAACAAGATGTGTGTCCCACGGGAAATAGAAACTAATCAGCTGTCATTTTCGAAAGTATTCCAGTTATTGAAGAAACAAAAATTGCGCTGAAAAGAGGGAAGTCTGCAATTTTTAATGAGTATAAATAAAATTTAACAAAATGTTTGTGTATCAATTAATTTTATTGATGAAAAATATGCTCATAATCCCAAGGAGTAATTTTTTCGGAATGAGCACCATCTGAATTTGTACAAAACACAATTTTTATTACGAAAACTCGTAAAAACTTTTTCTAACATATCGTTTTTAATATTGCTAATAACTTTTTTAAATAGCTGCTACTAAATCTGAAACTATTTTTCGATCTCATCTACGGTCTTTGATACAGGAGAAAGTGGTATTATGGCTAGTGTATATATTGTGGCCTCTCTTAATATCTCCGCTATTATATAGCGAATCCTAATGATTATTTATAGAATTATTAGTTCAGTAGCTCGCCGTTACACTATGACGCTAATATTACCAATACTTAATAACCAACACTTATTATAACGCATTTTTACTTTCAAGTATTTCAAAACGTTTCTGAGGTACTTTAGCATTTAATTACACTTACTTCCCCCCTCATTTTTCTTAAACATGAGCATATTATCACATGAATATATGTATTTTTGAGTGTGTTATTTGCTATTTAACATTTTATTTAACTGTATATTTAACTATATATTTTAAGTTATGCAAATTTAAACAATACCATGGCATTTGCTAATATGGCCTTCTATGGATATTGATTACTCACGACCTCTTTTTTGAAGTTTTCATATCAAAATAATTATTTGATAATCGATTGTAGCTCTACTATTAATCTATAGTTTATATTACGTATACTATAATTTTTAATACTGAGATTTTTAGTACTGAGCAACTTATATGCAGAAGTTATGTGAATGTATATATAAACATTTTTTTGCATACATTTTAAAATGTTTTACTTTTTTGTTAATTTTGTAACCAAATACTGTTTTCTAAACAAAACTAATATTTTAAGACTATTTTTATGGAAGACCACGTTACCACTTATTTTTTTTGTCGAGTCATTATGCAATGTCGCCACATTTTTATCAATAGTATCCTAAATAATAAATATTTTGTAACTTTGAGTCCAGAATCGATTCAACATTTTAACGAATGTAATTGTCAAGTTTTAAACTTAAATATTGATTATTAACAAAGTTATTGTGTAAAATGTAATTGAGATGCCATAATACCACCTTCTCCTCTATTAATCTTAGCGTTTATTTGATTTTAGCATATTTTTCATCAATAAAATTAATTGATACACAAACATTTTATTAAATTTCATTTATACTCATTAAAAATTGCAGACTTTCCTCTTTTCAGCGCAATTTTTGTTTTTTCAATAACTGAATACTTCCGAAAATGACAGCTGATTAGTTTCAACATGTTCCCGTGGGATACCCTGTATATAGCAAAATAGTCGAATACAAATCGAACAAAATCGTGATTAATGAGATGAATGAAAATACGAAAACTCGCGCTACTTATCGCGGACGCATCAACCGGATTAATTGCAAATTGCGTATTTTCGGCAAACAATCGGTTTTCAGCGATGATGTATCACTCGACAAAAATAAAGATCGACCTGGCGATAAATATTCATAAAACGATACACGATAAGGGTATGAGGCAGCTATGTAATCCGATAATATTCATGAACGGCATAAAAAGGGAATGGTGGATTTTATTCCATTTAATTACAATCCATTGCGCGATAGTCATCGCCGATATAATTTAACAACGCGTTAAAATCAGCGAACGCATAAAGTAAATATTAAACGAAAATCGCTCAGAATCGCGAACATCGTCACGGGGAGGGTAGATGCATATGAGGTAAATTCATATGAGGCTGTAAGACTGTGCGCGCGAGCGGCGTAAATTGAATTAAACTGTCGCGGCTTCGCTGCTGAATTACTGCGAGCTCTTCTGGCACTCTAATGATTCCCACACAAGCACACGCTTTGAAGCCCCCTGGCTGGAATTCTACTTTTAGATCACAGATAACGCGTAACCCACCACGTCGTAACGAAACATGCGTGAATCATGCGTGACATGGTAATGTCGGCGTTAAATTGACCTTAAAATTCGGCAGAATTACAAGTCCTTGTTCGTTTGGTCAAAATTATTTGATTAATTTAATTTTAATTGAATTCGTTTGTATTCGCGTGTGCCATCCAATTACAAAAATTTCACATAAAAACAGATTTCTCTGTAACTTTATCAAATTCTATCGCAAGTCCTCATGCGTTGGACCAGAATTATTTGATTAATTTAATCTTAATTTGATTCGCTTGTATTCGCGTGTACTATCCAATTTACAAAAATTTCACATAAAAACAGATTTCTCTGTAACTTTATCAAATTCATAAAAAATAATGTATTACAATAGATTTATGCTTTTCGTGTTATGAAATATGCAACGAAAGAACGGAGGTTGTCAAAATAAATTGAAAAAAAAAAAAATAGAAGTGCAGATAATCAAGGCAGCCCGACAGAAAAAGTTATATCAGAATAAATTTCTCTCTGAAAAATGTTTTTATTAAAAGCTTTAATTACGTCATTGTGTAACATGTAAATGAGAGTAAGGATTGTGCTTACGCTTGATAATATCCGTTTCCTGATAAAAATATTTACTGTACATGTGTACCCCAGAAATGCGAGCCATAGGTGTGCTAGCTAGCGTAATTAACGGTACTGGAAAATTCAGGTGTTTCCGCGAATGCACTGACCCGAATCCTCTACGCGCGCACTAACACGCGATATACGAAGGTGACTACGATCTGCGGTGATTATCGCGATTTATCGTCTATGTACTCGTCGCGATTCAGCTCATGATATGGTCTCGTTAGCAAGCCCTTAGTATTCGCCGTCGTGCAATACTATTCCTTGCAACTTACAACAGTTCGAAACAAGATATTATGATGTTAGAAGGTAGTTATGAGACACGTAACTTTTTCTATTACATCTTATAAATAATTTTCCAGATATGTTTGAACGGAAATTTTTATCATTTCTAACGTAAATATATGAGTGTGTGTGTGTGTATTTATTTATATTTTATTTTTGTAATATATGTATATATATATATATATAATATATGGCATACGTATTTGGTTCACGATCCATGACAACTTAATAAAAAAATAAAAACTTTATCGAGAATATTCGTAATATATACAGAATATACATTATATTCCGTATGTACGCGTAATAATATATGTACATACATTACAGCTATAATATCAGAAAGTTCTATTTCGCAAAATGCCTTCGCAGATTTGTTCTCACTATTTGCAAAAAGCAATATATTCCGCTAAGAACTGCAAGATGTTCACGGCAAATCGGTGCCACGCATATACATAATTCATCGATTGACATTCCCGAATGAATTGCAGCGTGTTAGAATCGCGGTGAGACGACAACGGAATGCAAAAATGATCGCGTGGGCTTAACGACCGTGGCACGGTTACGTAAAAACGAGGGATGGTAATCGACCTACGATCGCGGAAAGCAAATACGTACTTCGGGAACTGACTCGTTAACCGAGCGCGAGGTATTGTATACGCTATTTAAACCTTTTAACCTTTCAATTAATCGGGTAACGAGATCTTTGATCTCTTCCATCTAAGGTTGGCTACGGATCATCTGGATTATTTATGCTAGCCATTGCTCCGAATTTCTTCTAATTTTAGAAAACTAAAAATAAATTAACTAATAGTAAAACATGAAATTTCATTTGGATACAAATGTACACATACATAATGAAATGTTATAATAAAAAATATATAACGCCAGAATCAAGCATAAACAATTTTAATATTACTATTTAAAAATTATTCTTTTTTAATTTATATTATTTAACAATTTTTTAATTTTAATGTTATCTTAAAATATTATATTAAAACTCTTATCTTTCCTTTCTTCTCCTTTAAATCCTCTGCTTGGATTTCTGATCCAATATGAAGGGTCACAGTATCATGTGCAGGTAACTTATCTTTCCTTTAATGTAATTTTCATTAAATGCTCTTAAAAGTAATAATAATATATATCAAAAGAGAGAGAGAGAGAGAGAGAGAAGGAATTACAAAAATACATATAAAATTTCCTATTATTAATCTCAATATAAAAATTAGAAATCTCTTTTTAGTTGATAAAAATTTGTTCAATTAATCCATTATAAATTATATGATCACTATTGGCCCCAAGGAATATTCTCTGTGAAAATTTTGTTAGGAGGATATACTTTCATAATATTAATTACAGGAAAGCATGATGGCCAATATTGAAAATAAAGAAAAAAACGATATTATTAAGTATCATAATAATAAAATATATAGAACATTGGTATAAAACAAAAATTCATTTTCATGTTATATTTTCTACAACATTTATTCTATTATAAAAACATTGATAATAAGATAAAATGAGAAAATTATTTATTTAAACGCGATAAGTTGTTACAGCTTAATCAGGTACTTTGTCAACACTTTATCAACATTTAACGTACATTAACATGCATTCATTATTAAACATCTAAACAAATAGTTAAATTATTGTAAGAGAAACTAATTTATTGAATATTCTAATGAAAATTTTATAGTTTATTCTATTTAAATATTGATATTATTCCGACAGATCTTTGTTTGTCTTTTAAAATAAAACGTAATGCAACAAATGGCAACATATTAAGAAGGAATAATCATGCGGACGGTGACACTTACATGCGCGGAAATCAGCTTTCAGGGTACTCAATCGTAATCGCGGGTGTTTTGTCAATTACTTCGTTCAACCGACAATACTTCTCGTGTAGAGACCGGAAGACACGGTCGTTTCCTGCGGTAGCGCCGTAATAAAACGTATACCGCACGTCTCGTAGCGCACACGAGAGCAATCTTATCGAGGATCGGGCACTCTGTGCGCGTTTAGCATACGTGCGCGCGTGTATGCGTACGTGATTAAGCGCCGTCGAGCAGCAACATTATCTGGCGATATGTAGGTGAGCACCAATCCTTTAGGAAGATTAATGACCCCGTATTATCTGGTCGATATAGTGCGATGGTCAGGCTGAGACTTTTTAAACGTGCGGGAAGACCTTCGCCTTGGACTCTACTTCACCGCCGTTCGTTTATTATCCCGACGAGTACTTGTCGCGCGATATTTCCAAACGCGTATCTCGTATCGCTCGTAATTCAGATTTGCCGTTCGTTATGTGTCTACCGTTCGTATGTATTATGAACTATTATGCAGCGCACGTTTCGTATCCCTCAGGCGTTCGCCCGATGGTCGATTTTAATATTGCACATGTCATCATTATGCACGACATTATTTTCGAATTAAATAATATGAGTACGCGCCTTAGGCAACAAAATAAATCAAGCTCGAGACTGCTTCAGTTTGAGTTTTCCATGCTATTTTCTAAAGATAGAACAAATCAGTCGTCCACCGTCTACCTTTGGTTACGATATATAAAAATAGAAAGGTTTGTGAAGTGACTTTATAGTTTGCTCTATCGTGAAGTTTATTTGCATGTTTTATACACAATCTAACATAAAATTTTATAAAATTTCTTTTCATATTTTAACACGTAATCTAACATAAAATTCTACTGAAGTATAGTTTTAACAAAGCTACTTTTTTCAAATTGCTGGAAAAAAACCGGAAAAATTTCGGTTTTTTTCCAAAAAATTGTTTTTTTGGAAAAATTGCTATTTTTGCTATGTAAACGACATAATAAGTAACTTCTAAATTCCTTTATAAAATTAATGCAATTTATGAAATTATGTAGCATTATTTTTATTAAAATTTTTTAATTATCCTTCTATTTTTATAGTAAAACCTAATCTAACCTTCCTTTAGTACATGGCAAAGCTTAAGTAGACAGATTTTTAACTCTAGTTTGCCACACTCCGGTCTAATGAGCTCTTGAAGTGTCTCTTTGTAGTTTATTTTTTTCAAATATTTTGTTACGAATTCAGTTTAAATCCAAATTATTTTCTAGACCTACTATTATCATATAAACATGATGTTTGGACTCTACATTTTTAATTCTTACATTAATGATGTACGAAATAATGTACGTTTTGTATGTTTTATTGAATACAATTATGCGACCTCAATCTTTTATACAATTTCAAAATTTCTGTTAACTTATCCCGCTGTGTACCCTATATGCAATTATTTTCTTTACGGAAAGAACCGAAAAGCAAACGTGATAGGTTTTACGAGCACGCGTGAATTTTTCCAAAATGAATTTTTTTATCCTTGGGAAAAAAACCGAAAAAATCCGCGGAAAAATTGGAAAAATTGGGTTTTTTTCCGATCCTTTAAAACTATATACTGAAGTAATATCACGTTAAAAAAGTCATCAATTTTTTATCGGACTCAAAAATCAGATTTATGATGCTTATACCGGCAAGATTACGTTGTTGATTCTTGGTTGCTCAAGAGAGCCGAACTACCTCACATATTTCTTTCTTCTAGATATAATTTCTCTGACAACGATATATCGATTTTATCCGACCGCTAGCGTCTTTGCTAACTATTCTTTTATAGGTAGTGTATACCGATCCCTTCCAGCGAGTGGCCTCTGAAAACGTTGCGGTCCTCTTTCGCAATCCTCTCTCGCCTCTTCCTTTCTTCTAAACCGTTGGGCTATTCACGTCTTTGACAGAGTTGCCTTCAGGGTGGATAACCCGACCGCAGCTATACATGGGGCCTACGCACTCAAATTTTTCAAATGACTCGCTGTTTCTACTCATGTAAAGGAGTAGAAACAGCGAGTTAAGCAATTTCGTAATTTTTTTATGCATAGGAACATAATAATTAATAATCTAGAAATCTAGTTTAAATAAATCGACAAAATTCTTGTGAATTAAAATTTATTTAAAAATTATGAAAGTATTGTGAGTTTATATAAATACATGATCTAAAATAATTATTATGGAAATATAAAATAATATTATGATTGTTTATTGTAATAGTTGCATATCAAAATAATAAAGAAGTTACTTAAATTACATATAATATAACTATTTTATAATATTGCATAAGTACATGTATGCATTATATTTCTACACACTTCATAAACTTTTTATAAAAAGTTTTGGTTCCAACAGAGTTGTCTCTTACGACGGCTCCAAGAAGTACTTCGCAACCTTTTTGTTCGTCTTAACATTCTCCGCGTAGGTCTCTTCGCTCTGGGTTGCACATGCGGCCCACGAAGCCCGGTTCCCCCATTCTTTTGTTCTCGCCATGCTCTCTCTGTTATTTTTTCTTCTATCCCCGCGACGTACGACCTTACAAGATCTGCCAGAAGAGAGTTTGTCTCTTTTTTCGACAAACAAACCACACGACAAACAAATGTCATGACCCGCTCGAGACACTGCAAAGCTAAACGTTATCTTGCTCTTTTTTCATGCGACTAATTTACGTTCGCACGTTATTATCACGTGTGAAAATGGAATTTATAGTGCTTCGACACGCGCGTTTTTTAATTTTTTACATTGTTTCTCTTTCCGAATAGCAAATTCTTTTTGATCGCCGTGTTTTGACAAAACTGTTAAACCATTTTAATTATTTAACACAATAAAAGAAGGTTAATTGTTCAGAATACTAAGTGACGTAATTTATAAATAAACGTGTGCTGAAAAATTATACTTGATTTTAATAAATATTTGTTTAAATAGTTTTAAATAATTAATTGACTAAATATAAACATACATATATTTATTTGATACAAAAATCATTAATTTGATTTAACTATCATTATTTTATTGAATAAATATTTATTTGCTATAAGTAAATTTTTTAAAAAATATGTATTAAGAGACTTAATAAATTTTTTAGTAAACTTTTTTTCAATATACTAAGTTCTTATTTTATTTTAAGACCATTTTATGTAATGTCAAGATGCTAATGATTCTGTGAGTGATTTATCACATCTTAAGACTATATTTCGAATGATCTTAAATATAAGAACTGACTATGAATATCGGTCTTAAATAATTC
This sequence comes from Mycetomoellerius zeteki, assembly GCF_001594055.1. Lineage (NCBI taxonomy): Eukaryota > Metazoa > Arthropoda > Insecta > Hymenoptera > Formicidae > Mycetomoellerius > Mycetomoellerius zeteki. The sequence continues at coordinate 609,182 of NW_017256980.1, read as the reverse complement.
AATAAAATAACAGGCTTGTTCTTTTTAGCTGAACTTCTTGCACGGTTCATCTTTTCTTTTTCTCTCTTCAACGCACGTGGAAAGAAAAGGAAGAAAAATGAACCGTGCAAGAACTTTAGCTAAAAAGAATAGACTTATGAAATAAGACACATAAATACAACGTAAGGATGTTATCGTCCTCTGGCACAGATCGGGCACAAATGCATCGGTCATCAACAGAACGTTGAAGCCAAACCGAGGCACTAAACCGCAAGAACGAGAGATGACGTTTAATTCTTCGTATCGGAAGAATGTCTTTTGAACTCGATTTGGAACCGGATACGCTCGTTACAGGCCGCTCCTTGCCTCTCTCTCTTTCTCTCTCTCTCTCTCTCTCTCTCCCCCTCTTCCCTCCCCCTCTCTCTCTTTGAGACAAGCGAACGATCGGCGGCAAGTGCATTCACACGTAGATAACGCACACTAATAGTAATGAATGCGTCGGATTCGTGTTGTGAAACTCATTCATGCTGATAATAGCGCGACGCGCGTGAATCACTCGACACGAGTGATACGCTTTTTATCGCACAATATGGATACGTACACAAATGTGTGCCTTTGTCTACTGTATGTATGTGTAAGTACATATTTATTGCAAACATGATTATTACGTTCACTTCAAACTATATCTCTCTTCCGAGGGATTTAACTCATTAATGCAAAATTACCATTTATATCTTTGTTATGCTGTAACAGAAGCTACAAATGCTTTTATTTTCGGCTTGTTACGTGATATTGCAATGATATGGAATATCCGAACAGTAAATGAATCCGAAAGTAAAATATCGTACATATATAGAGAGAAATTGGGGATACATAAAATTATATCAAATATTAAAATAGCAATATATTTTTTAATGAATCGCGAAAAATGGTCGAATTATTTTACTTCTTTATTATTTTGTATAATTTATTAATTTTTTTATTATTCAATGTTACATTATCTTATGGTGTTAATTATTAAAAAATGATTCCTTGCTCTCGTAATGTCATATAAATTAAATAACGGTTTCGAATAAACACAGCAATCTTAGGATGATACTGTTAAAGGAAAGAAGATTTATTACTTTATTGTTACATCATCATGTGCATAAGCTTTGATTACTGAAATAAACACCTCCTACGTACTATCGCACTTTCCTTAACGGGACGATTAAATGTTCTCTTCCTCCTCCTCAAATCCTCCGCAGTTTCTGACTACTAACCGCGAAGCCGATTCTATTCCTAAAGTTAATGCAACTCGCTAGGTTGTATGTACATTGAGCTCCAAAGTCAGTCAGTAGTCACTCAGTGTATTCAGAATAAACATACTGAATAAATATCTGACCATACATCTCTGTATTTCAGAAAGTATATATAAATACAGTTTTAATATATATGTTATAGTTTTCTCTCGAACTGGAGAGAATAGAATTTGTTCTATAACTCTGCGTAAATCGGTTTATAAAAAAAGTAGAAAAATAATTAAAAGTATAAAATATAATTTATATGTACTAAATGTTAGAGAGAGTAATATAATAATTATATCGTAAATTATTAATTATTAATATTCAGAGGAAACTTTTTTACATGTAAGACACGCAAAGATATATACCCATTATTATAGAAAAAAAGGACTCTACAATAATTATGTAGAAAATTGGTCCCGGTGAAATGAGTTGGTTTTCGTATGACTTTTGAAAACTACCTGATGTAGCTTTTATATATAATGTGATAAATAAAAGATGTCATAATAGCTCAATAATGGATAGTTTTGAGTTATGATGTATCAAAAGTACTCTTCTGTGAGCACAAGTTTGACATCACAACTCAGCTAAAAAAAACTATTCATTATCGAATATATAACAACTTATTTATAACATTTCTTATTTTTCACCATATTGTAAGTTAGGTACATCACATATGTGAAAATGAATTCATTTTACCGGAACCCAATTTTCCGTATGATTAATGTGATCTTTTTCAAAATTTGGCAATTTTATACATATTTGAAAAGTACACATTTATTCCTTACAACGCACCTTACTTACGTATCTCCCGTCTGTTGAAAGGAGCCGTTATATTATCCTCAATAAACTACCGCAATTGCGTATCCGGACGATTTCAGGTCACGTAGCGTAATCGACGCGGTGCAATTCCGTGTCGGGCGACCGGCATTAACCGAGAAACATCACTCCGCCAGTCAATGCCGCGCGACATAGACGGTACCAGTTGTCGATTGCATCGATTTTGCAATCTCTAATCCTCTTTCGCCCGCCGCAACACCGCGTCGCGGATTCGCTCCAACGGTTGCATATCATCAAGCTGCATTATTGCTCGCCGCGCTCCGTATATGGATTACCTTGACGCGCGCGACGAACTTCTTCAATTCTCTTCCGACCATCCAAGTTCTTCGAGTCACGAGCGCGCCTCTCCGAGTTGCACTCGATGCATTTCTTCCAAGGTACTCCCGTTCTCCGCGACCCGCGGAGCGTTGTAACGCGATTCGCCACGCAAAGGATAACTTCTCGCGATGTCCTTCGACGTCGATGTCGGCTGCTCTCGTACACGGCCGTGCGGTTTCCCGCGGCTTCGATTTCCTCGAAGACTCAGATTATTGCCGTTCGAGATTGCACGGTGGATTTACGCGCGACCGATGAATTCCCGAAAAAGAGGTTCGTGGAAAAGAAGCCCTTGGCATCGTTGCTTGAAAGGTGGAAAGGTGGAATTCCGTGTTTTCGTCTTTCCAATGATCAATAAACGGAAATAATAATTTTTAGCGAAACTTTACACTAATTTTCTTTAGATACAGGCGTTCAGACTCGATGACTCATTAATAGTTACTGCAATCAGAAATATAAATAAAATGACAGTTTTTCCGATAAATAGTCATCATCTTGACAAGAAATTTACTTTTGCCTTCGATTTTTTAATAAAAATGTCTTCAAGGACACTAAGAAGCTTAGCAATATTCAATAATTATTGCTTTAATTTGAATACACTTTTACAATATCAATCACACAATGCCATTCGCTCGCAACTTGGAGCAAGGAACGTTGTTCCGTCGTTGGAATTGGTCGACCGGTCTTAAATTTAGGAACCCAATTTCGGTTTTGTAGCGAGTTCTGTCAGCGAGCATTATCGAAGCAAATTAGCGAAACGCGCCGCACCAGCGGAGCAGAAACAATCCATAGCTGCGGCAAGCTGCGAAACTATTACTCTGCGGCGGAAACTGCCATTTGAAGTACCGCGAAATTCACCGTAGAAGGTAACATTGTATCCCGAGCCAAACCGATACTCGCAGCGCGTGTCCACGTGAAAATTGCAGTAAACTCGTCGCCGATATATGTCAAGAGATCCTAACTGTGCGAAAAATTGTTAACGAATTTTCAAAAATTCCACATGCGAAACATGGATCTCAAATGTGAAGAGTCCTTTTCGGATCAAACTGTTACACTAGTCACAAATGGAGGTAAAAATAACCATCGTCCGTTGCATCATTTCAAAATGTTCCATTTCGCGACATGTGTGGAAAAATGTCCGAGGATGCACGCCGCGACTACGCAATAACGTTTATTGCGGTAACGTTATCTTAAAGCTTCTAAACTTTCTCCAATCGCACACAATAGCATTGTTTCCAATTAGACCGCGGACATAATTGTACGTTTCCGTCGAGATTTTTTGCAGACTGGTATATCGCAGGAAGTCAAGTGCCGTTATCGTGTAGAAAGAGCGCCGCAATTTAAAGGAATGGTACACTTCGCGGTACACCGACCGCTTCGTGACACCAAGCCGGCGATAGTCCGATTTCACGAACGCGGCGAGCGATCGATAACCTTCTCTATTTTTGCGCCGTTCCGATATCGCGGTAAGAAGTACATCGCGGAATTACCGCCGCGACTAGGCTACGTCGCGTCGTTCCGCGAATTTCACAGTCCCGTAACGGCAAATCGCCGCATTAATCGCATCCTTTCATCCGCGATCCGCGCGAGGCGGACTGGCAGCGACGTCGCGTATCGCGAGAAGGTAATTGCAGCCGCTTGTGTAGCACTTCAAAAGAGGATCCAGCGCTATCCCGTATACCACCACTATCACGTAAAATTATGCACTATTATCAGAATGGAGAGAATATGCGATCTCAATATCTTTGTGCAATGTTAAAACGTACATTACACACCACACACACACATCGCCGCTATAAATCAAGGATAATTGTTGTGTCAAACGTAGATCTCTAAGAAAATTTACGGAGGTTTCAATTTTATAACTAGTATTGTTTTGATAATTGCTTATAACTTTATTATTTTGCGCACGCACGTAACTAATGTTATTATTAGTTCCAGGACAAGCAAGTTGACACGTTTAGTTTAAACTTCGAGACGGAAAGTTCGGCATAATTTGCGAGGAATTTACGTTAATAACATAGAGATTAAACGACAGCTCGAGGAGAGTCCTTAAGAAACTAGTAACAAGCTCGAACTTGTCTGCTTTAATATTCGCGAATCTGTCATGAATTATGACTTGCAAGGATAATGCAGGGGTGCTCTAATTCTAGCACGATTCAATCCTCGTCTTAACAAAGCATACTAACAGATCATATTAAGATTATTGTAGCACGTATCCATATTATGTAAATTCACGAAATAATTCGTGAGCCAAATATTTAAACTTTCCAAATATTTAGATTTTCAAAGCTGATTCCAAATACTTAGACTTTCGAAGCTGACCGTCAATTTCGGGGAACTCGAAATATCTAAGAGATAATAATTATCGTTCTGAAAAAGTCACAATGTTGAAAAGTCGTGACAGCTGCGCTGATGTATGCGAGGATACAATTTCGCGAGCGGGAAAAGCCGCGGAAAAAGTAAGCACGGCGGAAGAACGAGGGAATGTTGAGGGAAATGAACACCGATGTAAACACCGAGCGATAGACAGAGACAAATGGGACGCGTTGCATACCGCGAGATAAATTGAATTAACATATTAACGGACGATGAATAAAAAATGCCGCGCGCCATTCAACGTCCGCCTTCCTCTCGCCATTGTACAAGATTAATCGAAAAAATTAAAGATTAAAGGTATATCGTCGAAAAATATCGAGAGTTTTAACTCTCGGCGTTTTAACAACTTTGATTAATCGTTAATTATTCCAAAAGGTCTCATCCGTTTTTTATGCCGAGAAATCTGTGGAATTTTGTTCGATGGACTTCGATGTGGATTATAGAAATAAAAAATTATTTGATGAGCATTTATAAAAAAATTCGTGAGTGTGAACGAAGAGGATAAAGAAAAAAGTTATATGAATTACACAAGCATGGCGTAGTATGACTCAATAGAAAGCTAAAGATAAGTCGAAAGAAGATAAAGATAAGTCAACAGAATTCGAGCGATACATTTAATAGAATATCGCGCAGATACGTGCGAGTTACACGGTCAATTGAAATCTAAATCGAGCGTAATAAGCAGTTGTTCAAGACAATGCGAGCCGTGATCTCGTGAGAAGAAGGAAGCCCTTAATCGACGCTCATTAATTTAATCTCGAATTAATGACAGACAAGAGAGACCTTTGTGCGCTTCGTCACTATGCTCGAAAAATATACCCGAATAATTCACCGCGAGGATGAAAATGTAAACACCGAATCGTTTGACAGATTCTTGGCGCAGAAATATACGATGGAGAAAAATGGAAAAATCTCACGAAAATTTGCTCGAGGGGTTTAATTCATTTGGGAAAAATAAACGAATTCCGTTGCAGTAGTGAATTTATTAATCCGCGTACCTCCTGCAGATTGCAGCGGATCTACGTGACACATCCAGCAAGTAATTGCACAAATGGAGATACGCATCACTGTCGAATCCACTTTATTATTGATCTCTGTTAATTCTATTGAGAATCACTGTACATTCGATTTCTCGAATCGGAGCACCGATGCGCCAGAACTATGCAGCATCGATCCTCTCGATCGCGCTGGCGCGGCAAGACTGGCCGCCATGGATCAGGATCTTGATCGAGGGACAACGACCAGGGACGGCATAAGGCATGGTTCATGATGAAAATGCTATTAGCGATACATGAATAATATACTGCTCAAAGGATGTTTAAACTGTATTCGACTGTTTTGCATTGACGTCGGAATTTAATGAACTTTTCGAAAGTTTAAATGAGTAATATCGAGAAAATACATATTGTATCGATTTAACGCTGCACTGAAAAAAATTTCTGATTGAAAAAATAGACGAATCAGAATTTTCTGGTTAAATTTATTAGAATTCTAGTTGAGATAACTGAAATTCTATTTGATACAATATTTCTGGTAAAATCTATATATATATATATATATATACTAGAATTCTTATTTTTACCAGAACAATTATATTAATTAGAATTCTAATTATTTCAACTAGAATTCTAATAGACTTAACTAGAAAATTTTGATTTGTTCATTTTCCACCAGAATTACTATTTAATCCAACCAGACCATTTTTCTCAGAGTGTGTAAATTTTAGAACACTAATTTCGTGCGTTTGCAAATATGGTGCGTAAATTTATAGAAATTACTTTATATAAGTTACAAAAAGATCACACAAATTCTATAACAAAATCTTAAATTATAAAGTTAGACAATTTTGTAAATCTGGATTTAGACTTTATTCGAAAAAACAGAGATTTATGAAAGAGAATAATTGAATTTTCAACTCGAACATTAATTAAAAATATAAGTTAAACAGTTTTTACATTCAATGTAGCTGAGAATTTAATCTTTAAAATCAACTATTTTTACATGATGAGAAACAGAAATATCCGACGTGTTATCGCAGTGTTAATTTATAGCAGATTTCTATCTTTTTTCTGTGTTGCTTTGTGAATTCGTACTTCGTAACTCGTATTGCATATGAGAGATATACGCATTGACGGAAGAGAAAGAATCGGAAATGTACGAGAACATACAAATTCCGCACTAATCAATCAGTCTTACAAAAAGTTCAGACTTTACACGGATTAATAATTATACATAATGCGCATGTTATAATTTTTCCATTAACCAAATTCTCCATGAAGCAAAATACATATCAGAACAGAGACTGGAAATTTATCGAGTAAAAATACGTGCACGAAATGTAAAGAGAGATATTTTAAAAATATATACTAAAAGAAGATATCTATAAAGTATAGATAATATATTGCAAAGATTTAAAGGAATATGAAGCTTATATTCATCAATGTATATTACTTTTAATATAGGTTTAACTTATTATACTCTTTATCTTTTTCTAGTTTTAAAAATTGTACCGAGATTAAAGTTAATCTGCATTGGTGTGGAAACAGGCATTAGTCGGAACTTATTGATTATCTAATAGGAATACGCTTTATCCTTTTACTTTTTAACATCTTCGTACATTGAGAGAAAATTTTTTTATATTTATTTGTTACTATATAATTACATGGTTCCATAATTATGATTATTATTATAATATTAGTAATAATAATCATGTATATTTAGTTATACTAACAAATATATGTAGTTAACAATTAAAAGTAATTATAATTATAATTATTATCATAAAACATGTAATTATAACATGTAATTATAATTACAAATATCTCAAGTTTTGCTCTCTTTCAACGTAATCTAATTATATCTTTCTAAATTCGTAAAATTTTCAATCTTAACGATTTATACTTTAATTTAACTTGTCAACTATTAAAATGGCACACAGAGAAATCTTTTATAAGAGCATCTTATTAACAAATGAAAAAGTCGTTAACGTCAATGTTCATTGTGTAGATTGTGAGCAAATTTCGAATTCTCAATTCGCGACGGCGAGAGCAGAAACTCTCTTGAGCTCAAAGACACAAAACGCAAAGTTCTCAAGTTGTCATGAGAGAATGCGGCGTGGCTGGGTGCCCTGTGGGTGCCCTGTGGATGCTCTAGCCGCGTGCCCATATGGGCACGTACCTGTTCCCGCGGTATGCGTGGTACCCGTACCACTACCATCATCACCACAAGCACGCCGCGTCGAGATGCACACGCACGTATATAAATACGAGCATCTCTCCCTCATTAAGGTACTCGACTGGTTTGGCCCACGGCGCGTACGATGCTTTTCGCGCACATGCACGGTACACGAAAGTGGCAGATACACACGCGCGTTACAACTCTCACGAGGCCTTCCTCACGTGGTCATTCGTATTTAATCCCGGCTTTATTTTCACGCGGTTCATTAACGACGGATCGTGACACCTTGTGAATATGTTTAATTAAAGGGACGAAATTATGAAAGGAATCACGACGAAAGGTGGCCGCTTAGGGGAGACGCATTACGCAAATTAGCCTCTTTTCAAGGTCTTTCTTTATTAAATTTGAGAAAAATATGGCACCACATATGAGGCTTTTTATTTAATTTATACAAAGAGGATTAAGGATGTATTACACATATTCTCAAAATAATGAAAACGTTATGAATAATTAAAGGAATGAAATTATGAAAGGAATCACGGCGCGAAAAATGGGTGTTTAGAACGACGCATTACGCAAATTAGCCCCTTTAATGAAAATGTTGTGAAAAAGTTACGTTTAATTAGTATTATTAAAGATTATTTTAGATCACATTTAAATATTTATTTCTTCTAAATCTTTGTAACTAATCTTTGAATCCCAATGAAATTTTGCATAAATTATTTTGAATACTTAAAGCACTTACCTACATAAAAAGATTAAAATTTTTGCCATTGTTTTTCAATTTCAATTTATAACAATAAAAACAATAACAAATAAAATAAATAAAAACATGTTATTTAAGAAAAATATATTGTTACAAACAAAAATGTTATACGTATATAATTTATTTAAAGTATAAATATTAATACACATTTGTAAAAATAGACATAATATATTCTAAAAACTACACAAAGGCGTCTTTTTTCTTTGTAATCTACTCTATTTGAAATTTTACTAATTTTAAATCTATTTGTTAAATAATGTTCTAACATATATTATTAATTGAATACTATTGTTCATAATAACATTTGTCCAATAACATCAGGATGCATATTCAAACTTGAGAGATATATAGTCAAGATGTACCTACATATTCGTCTGCAGACATGTTATATTCTTGCAGAAGGATGCGGGAGTTTGACTATCGTAGCAATTGCAGCAGTAGCATGTTATGCAGGTACAGAGAAGTGGAATATCGTTTTGCGAGCTGGGTGGATCAGGGGTTGCCGTGTCGTTTGGGAACGATGACGCCGTATTGTGCGGATACCGAGCGTCTAAGCGCGAGATACTTCCGTTCGCTGATGTTTCTTCATGATGCTGCCTGCAGCATCGTCCTTCGTCGCTAGCGGATGTGTCGTATCGTCGACGACTTTTGGCTCTCACCATAACGAGTTTCCGCTGGCGCCAACATTAGGACGAATCATCGTATCAGCTCCTTCGTTCTCGAAGCCCTTTCAAATTTTGCTCCCCTGTTTTTGGCGAGATAAAGTAATTTTTTCGAGCTAGCTTTCATAATTTAGACATGAAGCTGCAAATTATACATAAATAAAACTTAATTCGAAAATTAACAAATTCGTACAGTGTATCTTTAAAGCATTTTAATATTGTGTCATATTTTGATTTTAATCTTAAAGATGAACCGAGATGAACTTTTGTTAATTTGTAATAAATTTTTCGTGGACGGAAATGTCAAAGTTATTTAAATAAATTGTTGATATAAGTTTTTATATGTAATAAGATATATGTGATAAGATATTGTACAATTCTGTTGCATAAAGTTGGCACATTTATTTGGATCTATATTCTGACAGCTTTTTAATAAAAGTATACTAAAATCAATATATTATTGCATAGTTTATATATGTAATAAAATGATAAAACATTTTTTTTAGATTATTCTAAGAAGACTTTCACTTGTTCAGAAAATTTTATAATTTCAGTTTTTACCGCCAAGATATTTAATGTCGAATTTTGAAAATTAAGAGAAAGAGATAAATATAACGGTACATATAAACTTTTGATAGTAAGTTCAAGTTTTAGCAAACTATTAGGCCGGAATCAGACTACGCGTTGAAGATTGAGATTAAAAATTGAAAAATTCAAATTTGACCAATCGATACGAAAGGAGTTAAAATTTCTTTGTCCTTATTGGTCAAATTTCAATCTTCAATCTTCAACCTCAATCTTCAATGCGTAGTCTGATTCCGGCTTTAGACTGCTATGTAAAATTGAGCTTACAAGTATTAAGACATTGCGTTTAATGTTATATATGCGTTTTGTCAGGTGTACTGCATTTGATTTAATTCATGACAGCAGCCTCATTAGACATTTTAACACCAAGATTTGCACGCAACATTATTTATGGCGACTCGTGTGCGTAATTCGTAGCGTGTTAACCGGTTCATTGCATGTCGCATGCGTGTTTGCAATATATATACGTATTTGTAACCGCATTGCGTATATTTCGTGCCGGACCAGGACTCTCAAATTTGCGATTAATGCAACTCACGATGCCGAATTTTATTTGTTCAATGAGAAATTATAAAAAAACCAGATATTTTTTTACCAAATATTTTAAAGAAACATCTATATCTATATGTAATGTGTTTTCCATATTTCACTAGTCAATATTGTCAATATTTACTAGTGAATAATGTCAATATTGACATTATTCTGAAATTAAAGCAGAAATATATATGGAAAAAAGATTTTGCTGAATATCTAAAAATTTAGCTACACTGGAAAAAATGATGTTATATCAACAGCATTATTTTAATTGAAAATAATATATATATATATAATTTTATTGTTTCAATAACATTGTTAATGGAACAAATATGTCATTGCTCTTGTTTTAATAAAATTTCATTTATTTTATTAAATGTTACTGAATTAACAAAATTTTTAATTAAAATAATATCGTTAATATAATATTATTTTTTCAGTATAGATATAGATCTAAAAATAATTATATAGGAATCTCAAGCATGATAAACAATGTTGCAAAAAGCTTTGATATTCTAGCTTGAGCGTCCTACATAATTATTTTGATAGTCCAACAAAATTATTTTCAGATCTGTATCTAGCTAAATTTTTAGATACTTCAACAAAATTGTCCTTTCTAAGTAATCAATCATTAACGTTCATTATTTTAATGATTTATAAAATTGATTAAGATAATAAATTATCTATATTGTTATAACAACAAGCAAATCTGAAATATTGATCGTGAAAGCAACAAAGAAAGAGAGAAGAATTATAGTTAACCCGTTTGTCGTTCTTCTCAATGATATTTCAGTCATTGTCCGGCGAAGACAAGCAATACCTAGATAACTTTATAATTTCGTTGTATAAAGAGCATGCTAGTGATGTGTATTTACTCAAACCGGTTTCGACGCGCTCAAATCTTTTCGGTCGTGAAGGGACCCTTCTCGCGGTCTCACAACCGAAGGCGGTTAGTATTTCATGCCGTATGTCTTTCGGTATCAACGATGTAATCTCCGTGAAATTCTTAATTCAAGCGTTGCAGTCGTAACTTTGTAATTTCGTCATATACAACTTCCAGAACGAACGAACAACTTTGCCGACAATTTTAATGTAAACGATCATGATTTAATGTAACCGTCATGTTTTTCTACAGAAGTAAATAAGTACATAAATGCACATAAACGATTTCCAAACACATTTTCTCTAACGTGATTATATTTAACATGCCATTGATAAAATAACCATCATTCTAAGTTAATATCTAGGTCATACGAAATCTAGGGCGACAAGTTTCGATACTTTTCGTGCGTGTAAACCGCAAAATGCAATTGGATTTATGGAAAATCTAAACGATCGATTTATGGTTAATCTAAAACGAACGATGAGAAGCAACGGCTATTTCTTATCGTTTATCTACTTGGATTACTCACGAGATGGTAATTTAGGTGTACTGCGCGAAGACCGTCGTGATTCAAGTCCAGGGAAAAACTGGATAAAGCACACGGTGCAAATCGCGATTTATTGGGACATGCAAAATGAAGGGAATTGCGTTCTATATCTTTACGAGTACGCAGAAGAAGTCGCGGAATGGCGCAACGTCATCCTCTCGGTAGAGCGCCCTGATATCCCTGAATAATTTCCCGCATCGCCGGGATCACGAGCGTTACGTAACGGGTTATGGGAAGCCGGCCATACACTCGATTCGTTATATGGATAATGGTAATAGAGATTAGAGCAACTGTGCGATAACGGAAGTGGGTAACTCAGTCGCGATCAGCACATCGACATAAAAACATTCATCGTCAGCAACCTCGTGAATACCAGCTTTATTTTACCTCCGCGCCGCTACGATAAGCGTGTGAGTGACAATATTTTATTATGCTCTGAGATAAAATCTTTTTCGAGCGACCGATTATAGGCCACCGAGATAAAATTATCGACCCTAAATTATGGAAATTATTATGTGGCAACCATTACACGAATGATGTCCGTACGTATCAAATAAAAATAATTATAATACATTAAGTAAAGACAAAATTACGATACGCGCGCGCGGCAAATTGTGATGGAATAAATAGGTAGCGCGGCAATGTCCAAATAACAAAGTTCAAAATTCGGACGTCTTTTTTATATACTGAAAAAAATTTCTGGTTGAAAATGGATGAGTCAGAATTTTCTGATTAAATTTATTAGAATTCTAGTTGAGATAACAGGAATTCTGGCTGATACAATATTTCTGGTAAAATCTACTAGAATTCTCATTTTTACCAGAATAATTATATCAATCAGAATTCTAATTATCTCAACTAGAATTCTAATAGATTTAACCAGAAAATTCTGATTCGTCCATTTTCCACCAGAATTACTATTTAATCCAACCAGACCATTTTTCTCAGTGTAGTTTTGATAGTTTTTGCAAAAATGTCTTTAGCCCTTAACTAATGTCGTGAAAAAAATGTTACACTTCAAACGTCGTGAGTTTGGATCTTGATTTTTCAAAAGCTAATAAAATTAAAGTCATTAATTTTGAAAATATTTTTATTGTATCTTTTTCGGATTTTTGGATTCTCATTTATCTATTTTTTAATCAAAACTAATATGGGAGAAACTAATAATCAGTCTTGCATTGATTTTTATTTAAAGTATAGTTAATAAACCTACTAACAAAATTTAATACGAATTCAATGGACTCACGATACTAATTATGTCCGATTTAGGTCCGGTTTCACCATTGTAAGATTAACTTAAATCTCGATTTGACTTATTGTTTACTTTTTCTAATTCTCAGAATGAGAAGAATATAAAGAGTAAACTAGACCAAGATTAAAGTTACTCTTACATTGGTGGAAACTAGGCCTAATTCCCGTTTCTATCAATGTAATTTAATGATATATATATATATATAATCTTGGTTTAACTAACTCCTTTTTCTAGTTCTAAGGCCCACTACCACAAATGTAAGATTAACTTTAATCTCGGTTCAACTTATTCCTCATCTTTTGCCAATTTTAGAATTGGAAAAATGAAAAGCTAGTTGAATCGAGATTAAAGTTAATTTACATTGATAGAAACAGGCATTAGATATCTTTTAGACTTCTTATAAGACATCCCGAATTTGGAATGTGTTTTCTATAATTTTCTCTAGAGAAATCTTTTCAGCGTCTCATTTGTCTTTCTCTGATTTCTAACGTGGATACACTTCCTTATATCTCTTCATATAAATGCCGTTCAATTAGGTATAGCGACTTTCCATGTTTCGGATTATGTTACCAAACCGCGAATCAGATCGAACTAAGCCAGTCGAGAAAGACGGACGATAAACCTGAGTTAATAATAACACGTCAGATTCCTCTGTCTGGCACAATGGTCTCCGCACAGGCGCGATAATCTACGATTCTCCGATAAATAACTTGGGGAGAGCGCGACCATTTTCGGCAGCTGAGATTTGTGTGCAATCCTCCCCAGTCGCGTCGTCGAATTATTCCGAATACGAGCGGATGTAGCTCGGGCCCAGCTCGCCAAATCGCCTGACTTTCGCCGCAGTTTCGCAGTCGGTCGTTTCGAAATTCAGCGTACGCTACCCAGGGGAGAACAATGCGCCACCGTGTCGTACCAAGGCTGTTTCATACTTACCGCCGCGCGGACCGGCCGGTGAAGTGGCAAAATCGCGCCTGAATTTATGATGCAATCGTGTGTACTTGCGGTGTACCAGCAAAATTTTTCTTTAACCTCTGTAGCACAGTAATTTACGATCTTAAACTTTTAATATCGATATCTAATGTCTGGAGAAATTCTAATAAAAAATGGGACTGCAGAAAGTGTGCTGCTCAGAGAGGAAGTTATTCGGTCAAATATCGGCAAGAATTTCACCGAGATTAGTAGTTAAAAGAAATTTTCCACACGCACGATATTTGTTCCGATAATTTTAATTATTTTTAATATCTGTATTTTTTTGTTACACAGGTCAGTTTACAAATATAAAAAGAATTATTTTGATGGTCAAAACAAAATTTGTATAAAACAAGTTTTTCTAATTAAAATACGAATGTCGTACGTACTAATTTATGAAGATAAATTACATCGAGCTTTTGCCGGTACTTACATAGCTGCTTCCGTTTGTGCAGCTTCAGTCGTAATTATTTTATGCGATCCGAAATTCTCGTTTCATCAGTGCGAACGTTCATTATCCGGACATTATGCGACGTCGTTGTATGACTATTTTGAGCACTCCTTTTATTCGGTTCACAATAAGCCATTGACGTTGAAATTCAGCAAGTAAAAATACGAGAGGAGTGCTAAAAACGGTAGAATTATAGACGAGAAAGGCAAAGAGCAAAAAGTCCGGAGAGTCAACGAAAGGAAGACAAAAGATCGCGAATTGTGAAAAAGGGCGAAGGAAGGGGAAAAGGGAGTGAGGTGAGGAAAGAAAGAGACCGGCCGCGCACCGGGGTGGCATACTACGAAGGATATATTCACGGTGTTCGCCCTTTTGTTCTCGTAATCACCATTTGTGCGCTCTCAGATGCAGCGCATTCGTTCAGCGGCAGATGTGCGCGCGGCTGTTGCATCTCGCTGCATCGCGAATCGAACCGGTTTGTGCGGTTTTCTTTAATTTCAGCTTATCACGGTAGTACGGACGCGTGTGCGGAAAAACATCGCTATCGCACGAATCCTCGGCGCGATCGAAAGCGTTTTTAGCGCATGTATTATATATCACATAAATCGCCCGGGAAAGTTTTATTCGCGAAACTCGGCGTGGTAGAATTATTTATGCGAACGCGATATCTTTACGGCGCGGTAACGTAGGATGCGGTTGTACGATCTTATCTCAACGTTGTGCAATGTTGCAAAACGTATTCCCGGCAGAGAAAAGTTCGATTTTTACACAAATGTAATAAAATACGCAAATATGAATAAAGAAAACAGAGCGCAAGAGTCTATAGGAAAGAAAAAAGCGGCAGTTCATTCTCCGTGATTATTATCGAGATTATTGTAAAATGTATTTACTGTTACTGATCTAAACATTGACTTTTTGAGACGCTAAATTTCAACAAACGAAATTGATACGATACAGTGCGTACCGCTCCTGTAAACTCGTCGTATTTATCATTCGAACATGACTTACTTCCGTCAACGACGGAGACGAATGCAGTGTCTCCTATGCATTTCAACGTGTTTACCAGAGAAATGTACCGTCTGAAAGAGAAGAACCTCTAAAGGAATAACTATGTTGGTCGTTACATAAAATTATTTGCGACTGAATGTTATATAAATTTATTTATTCCGTTATTACAATATTGTTATGCAAGAGAAAAATCTTTATCATAATTTATTAATTTTCTCTATACGAAATTTCTCTTAACAATATGTCCGTTTTTACATATGTCTATATATTTTGACCACATTTAATGCAAATAAAATTTATTAATTAATTAGTTAAATCTAATTTGAAATCTATTCAAATTTTTTTAAGAAAAATTCAAATACATAAATTACTTAAAAATTGAAGATCCTTTATTAATCCTTTTTATAAATTTTATAACATAACACAAATATACAATAATAAGAATTTATAATTCTATAATGAGAAATTTTCCCTTCTTATTTTTTTATTAAAAAAATATGTAACAATTTTTGCATAAAATAGTGATATACTCAATAAATGTATTTCCAATTAATGTATTTTAACTCTGTATTTTAACAACCAATTTACATTTGGTAGATATGTTTATTTCTCTTTTCTCTATACTTGAAACTTATATTTTTACAATACTCGTATAATATAAATACAACATAAATTTAACATAATATCTACAATATAATACAACTTATATTTTATACATAGTAATTACATTTTACATACATTAATTGTACATTAATCATATCTCCTTTACAATCTTCGCATAGATAAATGAGGAAGAGAAGGCTCTGCGTAAACGACACACAATCATAAAATGTATTCATTCCGATTCGATCACACATTACAGGTAGGACACTGCTCTACTTTTCATTGTGCTGCAAGAGCTCACGCGGTCAAAGTCGCGCTGCAAATAACACTACACTGCTGTTATCCTCATTTTCACCAGACACTCTATAACGGCAACAACAGACAAGCCGCTGCTCGCAACAATCTCATTACTTCGCCGTATTAAAACAAAGCGACGCACGCGAGGAATAGAACTTCCAAGAGCACCGGCGATGCCCCAAGGGTTTCCTGCCACGTTTCAGGCTTCTCGCGAGCTACGAAACATCAACATCCGTAGCCCCGGAGCCACCAAGAGCCACGATATCTTCAGCGGGAAGGAAAGTCAGTTTATTTATTTCCGGCATATATAGAAGAGGTACAGCGCTGCAGCCGCTGCTGCTTTCTTCGAACCAAAGTTGCTTTTATTCTCGGGAGCTTCCTCATGTAATCGCAGGTATAAATATTTGGTATGTGCACAGTTGCTTTTCGTACGAAGGAAACCTCGCGTTATCTTGTGAGTAACCTTGAATGTCGACACCTCGGAAACGCGCCATTAATTCTTGTCGGTCCCACGAGTTCATTAACAAAATTCTCAAATTTCTCGAACAGTCGACTACGAATTACAAACGCGATTACTAACTACACGTTATAACTACACTTACATTTTTTATATTTTTGAAATGACCGCGAGTTTCTGTTCCGAAGATATTACACGAATAACGATTTCTGTGATAGGATTGTTGCATTTTACACATGAATTTTATGCCTCGTTACAGAACTTTCGTTTCTTTTGTTGAAATATTTGTTTCTTGCAGTTAATAGCCCATATAGAGAATTTTACGTAAGATAATATAATTTGTAGAATATTACAAGTTTTTTTTACGACAGACAGCTTAGTTTTTTTTATGAATGTTCATTAATATTTATGGGAGTTTATAGCTGTATCTTGTGAAAAATAGTTTCTATCTCTTGAAAAATTCAAAGACAAAAATTTGTCAATCTAATATTTATTACGTGGTACGTGAGGAAGTTTGATTAGATCGATCGATTGAATTCTGCATTTAGACAATGCTACTATTGGAGTTATCTCTATAATTCACGTGCGATATGATCTTTAATAAGACTCGTTTGCTTGCTCCCTGCCCGACTTTTTTCCATTCAATCTGCGTGAGATATGAATTCAATCATGAAAACTTAAACGATGCATCCTTCTTCTAGCCAACGTTACCTATCTCGCCATTGTTCCGTTCTGCCCATATCCACCTATTTACCGTTCTCTGATGGTCAGTGGAGTACGGCCGATCCAGAGAGAAAGAGCGCCTGGAGGCTACCGAATTACAATGGCAAAAGATCGGCCTTTCTCTGCGCCGCCTCGTACACAAGAACGCGGAAGTCGGCGCAGGTGTGTACATTTGCATAGGCTTTGTGGGATAGTTATGCATTATGAGCATACGCGCAATTTTGCATGAAAACCCAGCAGGAAAGTGAGCCGACTTTATTATTCCTAGACCGACCAATCTCGTGATGATTGTCGACGTTTAATTGAATACTTTAAATTAATTCTTGAATGCGTCATCAGTCTATTCACGTATTCTTATATTTACGAGCGATTAGATACTTCTGCAACTGTATGACTATTTTTTTTATATATTTAAGATTTAATTAATAGAAATATAATTTAATTTTTAATTACTTTACTTGTACACTAATATTCCTGTTGTAATAATAATTCTAATTTTAACAAAGCGTAATTGATATTAATTATGTATGTATTTTGATCCGTAAAAAATGGCTTATATTGGTACCATAAAATATATCTAAATATCTAAATATTGTAGATTTTATAACACCATCAAAATCATTATTTAATTCAGTAATCATTGAACATGATTACAAAATAATTAATTGACAATATTAAGGATTTATAATATAATTAATCAGTGAGTAAAATAATAATTCGATTATTTTTATTAAGAACGTAAATCACAAATTCATTTGACAAACTTTCTTTTCTTTTTATAAAGTTATTTTCTCTTTCTTCAAATAATATTCCGATCGATCTTAAGTTATCTCTTCGCAGAGAGTAACTGAATCAATCCTTTTTGAAATTATTTCTCATGTCAGTTTTTGTAGATCTTTGTTAGGAGATCGTTTGTCGCAGAGCATAAAAATCGACGAATCCGATCGCGAATGTAGACAAATGTGAGTTACGATAACATAGTTTCGGCCGTACTGAAGTATTGAAGACGAGAATAAAACATCGGCAAGTATCCGATTGAAGAGAGTTGGAATCGTATAGCAGACGCATATCTTGCGGGTTGAAATTTTAGTTTCCGCGATACGGGCATTTATTTCGATTCGCCGCTAGGAACGAAGGGCACGGCAAATATGCGCGCGCATCCTGCATGAATATTTACATCCAGATGGTGTACATAAATAGTACTCAACGAAAAAATGGGTTAGACCCGGGATACACCCACCCGCGCCGTAGATATCCGCCGGAAGCGGTCACAAATTCTCCGAGTCTCGCGGCACAACCGCATTGCGCATAACTTTCGTGAATGTCCTCCTCTCTTTCGTGCTCCTGCGCTTTCTCTCTTCCTCGCTCTTTCAGCCTGCAGCTGTACTCTGAATTGTATATATGAATTATTTTCATTATGGTTGATACCTCTAAAATTAAAAGCTGGCGATGCATCATCATAATATAAGCAACAACAACAATAATAATAATAATAATAATAGAGATATATAGCATAATACATAGCATAATTACCCATAGGACGGATATTATAGTTTTATTTCTTTTTTCCAAATTTAATATTGATAAAATTCATACCATTTTTTTTTAACTCTCCGTTTGCACTGGGTTTTTTTAGCACAAGGGAAATTTCACTCTCTCAAATTTTTCCGAAATAAAGAGAAATCCGGTTTCATCTCCTAAAATATCTTATTAAAAATTTGGTAACGTTATAGAGAGAAGGAAATGTTGACAGATAATGCTAAATTCTTCTTGAATATTTTTTGAAAACCTAGACTTGTAAAAAGCAGATTGCAAATGAAAGAAGTTAATATTATAGGATAAATGATTAATTACGATTACATTTATTGACTATAATATTTCATACATTACAATATTATTTTAATATTAGTATATTAATGATAGTTATATAAAGATGTCTTCAACTTAAGACCGTAAAAACGTCAAGACGATTTTTGAAGTTTCTGTGTGACAGTTACGTCAAACTTATTTTAAGTTCTTGTTAATGGCGCGAACGGTATTCTTTTGTGGAACTGTTTCTCTAAAAGAATAAAATCACAATAGTATCATTCTCTGCTCAACATCTGTAGTTCGATAAATAACACACTTAACATCCTCAAAGGATAATAAATCCAAAAATGTCGCGCTTGAATATCAAAAAAACACAACGCTGGTTTCAAATAAGTATGACGAATCTTTCACTTTTCCAAAATTTCAACGACAATTTATGACAAATAACATCTACTTTATTGTCGCATTTATGACGAATGGCGGATTACACGTATGCATGAATGAAATATCGCTTTTATCGGGCCAATCGTCGTCATAGCCCCCCATTTGCCATTTTGGGGTCACGTACTACCCTATTCGCTGGTGCGCGTTTTAGCATTTATGTTCTTGCTATATTTTACACATATCCGGTGCTCTAATCTCTCTGCACTCTAATCTCTTTAATCTCCCTACGTGTACTCATACATTCTACTTTTGGTACATAACGATAAATTGGATTTCCAAATATGGTCCATGGGGTGTTTTTAATTCTAGATAATCAAAACTAACACGTGATTATTCTCATGTAAAACTCATGAATTAACATACAAAAGAGAATTTTATTCTTTTTTTTTTTTAGGAAAAACATTGAAAATAAGTTGCAAAATATGAATTTGAAACGATATTAAATGTATCGTATGTAACGTTAAATATTATAAATCTTAATAAAAATTATTCTTCCTTTCCTAATAATAATTTAATAAAACATAAAATATTAAATATGTGCGGTTTTTAGCACTAAATAGCTCTTTCTTTCTTTCTCTTATTACATATTTTTGTAAAGAACATACAAAAAAATTGTATTGTAGATTTATTGCAGATGTATATATTATACACTGAGAAAAATGATCTGGTTGGATTAAATAGTAATTCTGGTGGAAAATGGACGAATCTGAATTTTCTGGTTAAATCTACTAGAATTCTAGTTGAGATAATCAGAATTCTGATTGATATAATTATTCTGGTAAAAATGAGAATTCTAGTATATATATATATATATATAGATTTTACCAGAAATATTGCATCAACCAGAATTCCTGTTATCTCAACTAGAATTCTAATAAATTTAACCAGAAAATTCTGATTCGTCCATTTTCAACCAGAAATTTTTTTCAGTGTACATTCTATTGTCTATATTCTACACCTACTCGTTTCTTTTGTTCTCCACATCTTCTTACTATTATTATTCATTATATTTTTTGTTTCTTACTTTACTTCTAATACGACTGCGTAATGATTCCTCAGATTTCTTCAATTCGTCTATCACGTACTTAGTGTCTTCGACTTCCATCCGCGAATCTCGACTATCGCCATAAGTACTTACGCAGATCGTTCTCGGACGTTCGCTCCTGTCGCTCATTAAACTGTTCTAGAAGAGAGAGAGAGAGAGAGAGAGAGAGCGACGCATTACATGCCGCAAGGAAAGGCATGAAGATTGTTGTCACATAATTCTGTTTCAATTTAACATGCAACGTAAAGACGAAAAAGGAGTTCTTACTTTAGATCCATCCGAACAACAACGTCTACGGGCAGGTCGACGAAAAGCCTTCTTAAGACGAATGCAGCAAATTGCGAATGGGAAAATCAAAAAGAACATTGCGTTCAAGAAGAATTCCGCTTTCCTGCAGACGTTCGTCGTACCATGTCACGTTTTGTGCACTGAACTATATATTTATCTTATTGTACTATTATAACTATAGATATCTTATTGTACCTGCTGCATATTCTAACCGTTCTCTTGCGCGTATCCGGATGCACCGGTGCACCATGCTCATCCATCACCACGCATTTATATTTTAATTCTCGTTCGAAGTACTCAGACATTCCGCTAGTTTTCAACAGAGAATCCAAACCCCAACGACCTACCACCGGTATATACAAGCCGATCGACCATTTTAGAAAACCTGAGAGAAACATGTACTTTGAAATTCGTGCTATTTTATTATAAATATTTAAACAATGAATTAGAAAAAAGGAATTAGGTTCATTAAGAAACATATTCTATCTATAAAATATATAATAAACTAAATATTAATGAATTTTAAATTTATATAATACTGAGGAAAAATAATTGTAAGGATATTATACGTTAAATATGAGCTAGGAAAACTTTGTTAGGAATTAAAAAAAAATAAAGCGCGTGAAAAATAATTTATTACTTAGAAAAAAATTACAAATGGTAAATGAAAATACATCTTCGAGGATCAATAAGTAAGTTCAGAAGCTATTAAGTGAAACGACTATACGATTACTGACCCATGAAAAGCAGGAGCAGTATCAACAAGACAATGAAGAATAGGATGTCTACAATTACTACGAAAATTTTGCGGGAGGCTGCAGGAACAGGACCACGAAATCCAGCGGCGTGATAAAGCTCCGGTGACATCGGTCTGCAGCCAGTGCTGCGCGCGTCGCCTACGCACACACATAAACAGTGCAACATGCAGGAACAATGATCCATTTTCCGTACTTTTATCCTTCTGGTAGCCAGTAGTCCTCCGAGACGATTCAACAATTGCACTAGAAATCATTCAATGTTCGCTCGAATACGCACGATTTTTTTATATATATTTTATACACTTTCTACGACAATAAATGTCGCCTGCAATATTCTGCGATAACTTTATGGAAAGTTAAATCAGTTTTTCCTCTTCTTTGTCAGATTGAAAAAAATTGCTTCAAGTTAAATAAATATAAAATTGGATGTGCATTTGAAAGTCAATATGTTGTTTAAATATTTAAACACACGGAACTTTAAAAATGATTATAGTACATTATTTTTATTGGATCGTTAGATTTACCGGAACAATGAAATTCGTTTATAGGCAGCTCGCCGTAGAGATCCAAGCTTATTGATTGATCCCGTCGAGGTTGAATTAATTTCCTAGGAAACGTAGCGTTCACCCAAGATTCTGGAAGGTTGTTGGGACATTTCGCGATTCTTGATTGATAGAACATCGAAGTCAGTCCCGTATTGGTTATCACTACTGTCACTACTGTGTGATCAAGTGCCTTGCTGTCCACTTGTACTTTGCTGATGCGACCTAAGGATCTAAGATTTACAAATTTTAAAACAATCATGATTGATCGAAAGTTTTGGGATTATATTGGGAAATATTGGGATATCTTTAACATTTTCGTTGGGTATCAATTTGCCTTAATATGTAAAACATCTATGATCTGAGGAATTTGGAAAATTACAGAGTGATAAAAAAGTTTGGCCACAAAGTTTTATAAGTTTAATCAAATTACTATCCAAATAGCAAATTGATATTATATTTGTTTTCATTTTGACATCCAAATAATGATAAATAACTTCAGCTTAATTGCTATCTGGATAGTAACGTACATTTCGAAAAACAAATTCTGAAATATTAGTTACATCTTATTATTAAATATCAAAAAGTCTGCAAAAGATTTTCATCGGTTGATTAACTGAAAGTCGCATGAGAGAATTTATTCACAGAAATGCCATCGTTGATGCGAACCTTGAAACTTGCATTAAAGTTAAAAGTAGCCATTTTAAATGTTAATTATTATTTTTTATATTTAATAAAATATAACTGACACTCCAAAGTTTATTTTTTTTTTAAATATAGGGGAGAGTGGTCTAAATCGGACCTATTTGCAGTTTTTGCTCTCTATGAGGCATAAATAAAGTCCGATCGTAAAATCGAAGGTGCTGTTGGAAAGATCATTTAATTCCCTTCATTTTTGCTTCAGATTATTTTGACGTATCTCTCACTTGTGTTAAACTATAATGGAAAATGTAAAAACGGTTTTTTCGGTCCGATTTAGAACTATTGGTTCCAAATCGGACCATCCCCTGGTTCAAATCGAAAACTCCTATTTTTATGAATTTTTAGATAGAATTTTAAAATATTTTAATGTATTTTTCTTAGTATTGAGTAAAAACGAGCAATTTGACAGTCAAAGATAAACATTTTTTTCGGAAAAAGAAAATACTGACTGTTTATATTATTAGAATTGAAATCAATAAAACTCAACTAATCTGATGAATCATGATATTTTACTGATTTAATTGCTTTACAGATCTAGTCAGCCGATCACCAGTACTACTACCAGGCCTATAAGTTATTCATTGTACTGTCCGATTTGGACACGGGTCCTTTCGAACTTTGGAACAAATTTTACAATAAACCGCAAAAGTGATCACGAAATGCTTGATATTTTTTAATTCTACACTCTTTAATTATCTTAAATCAATTACTTTTCAAATTTTTAACACCTTTTAAATAATGATTTACAAGGATGCTATCACATGTTCGGTGTCTTATAAGGACTTTACGTTATAAATAGTACGCAAATCTGCTTAACCGTATTCATTTAAATTAAAAAACCTATTTAGACCACTCTCCCCTATACGTTACTAATTATTTAATAAAACTACAAAACTTTGCGGTCAAACTTTTTTATCTCTGTACAATGAAGCACTCTTAGATTTTATCATTAAGAAACTTATATCTATTCTATTTATAAAATATCGTTATACGATATCAAAAACTCTAAACATTTGTTAACATTTTAACATTTATATAACATAAATTATCTATCGACATTAAAGGAATTTATTGACGACATTTCTGTTCGTTATATTCCCGTAACGTTAAACTTCTTTCAAAGAAGAGATATCCAGCAACCAACTCTGAGCTATTCGGAGTAATTACAAAATCGGATTACGAAGGAATTAGCACACAAAGTGTAAGCGAACTGGTTAGTTGGTAATCTCTAGTTAGTCGTCTATGGGTAGATAGATATCGTTCCTCTCAAGACTCAACTCACCCTTCTGCGAGCGCGGCATTGTAACCCGCCTCGATTTCGATGTCGATCGCAGACACGTGCGGCGAATAGTACTCCAGAGCGAGGAACTCGTGACTTCCGCTTCCGTTCGCGCTGTACTTGATGGGCTCGCTTGGCACGGATGCGAAATTGCTCAAGAAGTAGCAACCAGGTCGCCCGGCCGCGCGAGCTTCCTGTCGACATGTGACACTAGATCGAACAACGGCCCGACCTTCGACAGCCGGTTGGCGGAAATGTTCGCGAGTATGCTAGGTGGTTTCCGGCATATGTTCGTGACGCGCGACCGTCGTCTGCTTTCGCCGATAAACCTCGCGATGACGTACAGTTTTGACTCAGTTCTGGAGTTTGACAAGCTTGAAACCTAATCGATAGATCTTATCCTTTCCCGGTAAAAGCCTAGTTTAATCTTTTATTTATGATCTTTAATATTTTGATATTAATATAATCTCTCAAACTTTCGTTAAAATTGTGAAATCTAATCGATAGATCTTGCTCTTTTCTAATAAAAGTATCGCTGTTTATAATCTTTAATATTTTAATATTCACGAAAAGAACGATTTTGCTAAAATATTTAAAAATTTAAATACGAATCTGAAAATAATTTTGTTGTACTATTAAAATATATAATTATGTAGAAAATATGATAAGCGATGCTGCAAAAAATTTCTAGTAATGAGTTTAAGCGTCCTACATAATTATTTTGACGGTCCAACAAAATTATTTTTAGATCTCTATCTAGCTAAATTTTTAAATGCTTCAGCAAAACCATTCTTTCCGTATTTCGCAAACTCTTGCTAAAATTGTAGTTTTTTCAGTTTAAAAACCCAATATAGCGAAGTGTTAAATTATTCATAAACTCTTCAAAGCAGAAACTACTTAAGATTGATTAAAAAACCTAAAGCTATAAAAAATATTGGATGAGAGAATCCTAAATCTGCATGTTGTAAAACTCATACAACGTACAATGCATCGTTTCACAATAGAATTCAAGAGAAAAACGTGAATTCGGAATACAATGATTCGAAACGTAACAACGGGCATTCGTAGCGACAGTCGCTGCGGACATTTATGAACGCGAGACAGATTCGATATTTCGCCCAAACGAGACGGCTCGAATTCCTCGTCTCGCGTATCACAGAGCCGACATACAAAAATCCACGTTGTCCCTCTACCGACAACCGATTTGTATGCGACTGTCCGTTCCCGTCGCTGGGACAAATCTCCCTTCGCAACGTTTTATACGGGTATAAGTATTAAATTCGTGCGCGATAAATCATGTTACACGGTTAGCACCGCACTTAAAGCGTCTCGCGCTCGCTCACACGAAGCTCAACGCGACGGTCGCGGATAGCTCGAGAACAGGCCATTTTCAGCGTTGTTTCATTTATTGCACCTGTCATACGTACCGCGTCGCGCCTACGGTAGGCCAGAGGCTGATTTTTCAAACAGGTTCCTCTGACACGTTCGCACCGGTCCGGTTGCCTCGCGAACGCCGCGAATCCCACGCCCGCTTTATCGCACTCGTTTCCACTCTCGTTGATGCTACTCGCCGGTATCACGAGATATTCGCCCGACTCGCCTACGTTGAACATCAAAACATCATTTGATAAAGTATCTTACATTGAATGTATAATTACTCAAGCTTCTTGACTTGACCATTTTGCAAAGTCAACTAATTAGTAACGTAACAAGATTAAGTTACAAAAAACTGCACAGAAAGGACGATTTTGTTAAAGTATATAAAAATTTAGCTATATCTGAAAATAATTTTGTTTAAACCATCAAAATAATTATATAGGACGTTCAAATTAGTTGTTAGAATATTAAAACTTTTTGCAGTTTTGTCATCAATGCTTAAGCGTTCATAATTATTTTGATGGTCCAACAAAATTATTCTCAGATCTACATTTAGTAAATTTTTAGATGCTTTAATAAAATCGTTCTTTCTGTGTAAGTATTATTTTGCAAATATTAAAATTCTAAAATGCTTACGGCAAATTTTATTATATTACATTATTTATTATATTTATTATGTTATTATAATTATTAAATTTTATTAAACTGACATAATAATTTGAATTGAAATTTTCCTACACATTATGATACACGTTCTATAACTTCATATTTTTCAATATTTGATTCGCTGTTTGAAAATCTCAATTATAAATTTTTAATAAGAAAAATTAATTAAAATTCAAATGAAATTGTAACACTTTACATTTTTGGCTTAAATTAAATGCATTTGATCTTTTTAATTACGAATAAAAAATGTGAAATTACTCTTTTAGATATTTAGACATACCTATAATTATTTGTTCTCCGTTTTGTACAATAATTTTCGAAAATACATATAAATTCTCATGTGCAATTTTAAGAGGAAGCGTTGAAATATTTCGGGTTCGATACCTTCGGCAGAATATTCAGAGCTTTTTGATGTCACCGACGACGGTACCAAAAGACGATCACGAACGACATCCAAATTAGGAATTTCGTCCTCCTTTCGTCCTAGCATTTTCACTTCCTTGTAGGCGAAAGCGATCGTATCTTGGCTGTCTCTATGGTGCCTGTTGAACGTGCCCAATCTGATGGCATAAACGACCTGTCTAGCGTGAAGTTTATCGGGCCGTTTCGAACATACTCGAGCGCATTTAAATTCTCTCTCCCCCC
>NW_017256980.1:574604-581907 GCF_001594055.1 Mycetomoellerius zeteki | reverse complement strand
CCCTCTCCCCCCTCTCTCTCTCTCTCTCTCTCTCTCTCTCTCTCTCTCTCTCTCTCTCACCTGACTACAGAATCTCCGGTGAGATCTTTCCAGTAAGTCGATCCGTTCGCTAAAACGCGTTTTTCGTAAACTTGAAGATACACCGCATGATCGACGATGGGATCCTCCAACTGATACACGGAATACCTAAAGAATTTTTTTGACGTTTATTTTCATCGAATTTTGACAGTTTTAAGATTTATAGAATGATAAATTCATAATCGATAAATAGAAAATTATGATAGTCGATTTAATACGGAATAAGGTGACATAATTTTGAAAATGGTATAATTCTGAACGAAATAAGATTTGAATTTAATTGTTGAAGTTCAAGTTTAATCTCTTTTCCTGTTTGGTACTCTTCAATATTTTCCACACAATGAGAGTTACCAAATTTGAACTTTGAAAATTGGATTCAAATTTTATTTTGTTCAAAATTGTACCATGTTTAAAATTGTACCATCTTAGTCTACAGAGCAGAGTTTCTTAAACTTTTGTGAATCGCGACCCACTTTTTAGAATAGCAAATTCCACGACTCACCTAGCTTGGAAAAACGGAGGGGGAGTTGGGAATTGATTATTTATTTACACTTAATTTTACTGCTCTCCTTTTTTATTAAATACACCTTTAAAGATGTATTTAATAATTAAAATACATTAATATATTTTTCAGATGTATGAGATGTACGTGAAAAATGCGCTTGTTTTCTATATTTATGTATTAATAACAGCCTTAATTCGAACTCGACATTGATACGAGTAATTTTCAAGCACAATGCGTTTGATAATTATAATTTATTTCGCAATTTGGTTTTAATTCCTATATCATCGCTAAAAAGCCAATTTCACACATATATGAAGTCGTGAAAGAGAACAGTACTTTTAATATAATGAAATGTACTTTAACATTCTAAAATTTTTCGCGACTCACTAAAACTCGGCTTGCGACCCACATTTTGGGAATCCTCGCTATAGAGACTTTTGAAATATATGTGACAGACACTATAAAATATCTTCGTAGCAATTATCTGTTAATTAATTTACGTCATGTCAACTACAGAACCATCAGAAGCGCGAAACAAAGCACTCATCTTTGTTTTTGTTGCGTCTGTACTCTGCAATTGTTGCCGCGCATAACATTGTGTGTAAAAATGAAAATAAGTGATCGAGAGCCATTGGCCGTCATTTTAATGTTTTAATAAACCATTGGTTCATACCGCTATTTTATGCATGACTGCCTCGTAATGTTTTTAATAAACTTTATTGACAGGTAAAGATACATACCCATTGCAACTAATGAAGTAAAAGTTTTCTATTTTTTATTAAATAATGGTATTGTTTGCAGTCAATGAATTTACAAAAATAATATCGGTGTATTACATTTTATATTTTTTATTTACGATTTTTA
This sequence comes from Mycetomoellerius zeteki, assembly GCF_001594055.1. Classification (NCBI taxonomy): domain Eukaryota; kingdom Metazoa; phylum Arthropoda; class Insecta; order Hymenoptera; family Formicidae; genus Mycetomoellerius; species Mycetomoellerius zeteki. The sequence continues at coordinate 580,460 of NW_017256980.1, read as the reverse complement.
TGTATGAAAAATCATACATTCTCTATTTTTTCTCTCCTCTGACCTTTATCTCAATTTATTGTTACAATTTACATTTATCTCTTTCTCATATTTTCGAATGTTATCACATTTTCTTTATATTTTCCGTTATAACCGCTATAACTTTATCGCGTTCGGGATTGATAAGCATCGAGAAAAAGTTTGCATTCGATTACATTCTTTTTCTCAATGAAACCAGCGTTATATGCGTTATGAATCACAGCCCATGATCCCTTTAAATCCCCATAGGCGACCTACCATAAATCACTAAAGCGCAAACAATGCGCGGATTCGAGATATTTGGCCGCATCGATATTCGGTGGGTGTCGGCGATTCGTGCAGTCTTGACCACCGCGGATTTGAGCCATGCTGAGATCGGCTTCCGATCCATCGACCGTCCGACTTCCGTCGCGTCCGCGTCGCCGTCTCACGTTGCTTCCCGCGTACTTCCGAAAGTTCTCAGCGTTCCTTTTCTCTGTGGCGACGTAGCGTCTCGAAAATCTTGCCGTGGCATCATCGGCGTCATACTCCGGCTCAAGAGACATCATTAATAAGTGTCTTTTGAAACGCCGCTGGTTTTCAGTCTCCGAAATAACTTTCGTCCGCTGACTGCCTTTCTTCCTCTTCTTTTTCCTCCACTGCTTTGTCTTCCTCCTTGTCGGACTTGAAGCTTTCTGGCGTTTTCTAAGTACGCGATTACCTTTCCAGAAATCGTGACGCTCGCTGACATCTCGTTTCTTGTTCGAAACGCTGCGAGACAATGTGAGATTACGGGATCCGTCATGTGGAGAGATAATAAAGCTAATTACTCAAAGTTCTTGGACAATGTTAAATTTTTCCTCTATAACTGAATGTCTTCTTCGAAATAATTTACTTATACCGAGAAAAAAAATTGTTAGCTTGACTAAATGATTAATTCATAGTGATTATATAGTTCAAGTATTTATATATTTAGATTAACAAAATCTTGTAATTTAAAACATGTTATTTGTTTGAGTTAACAAATATTTGCTTGACAGCTCGTGACCATCGCATTTAATTGAATCAATTAATATTTTTTTAAAACAGCAACTTTTTTCTCAGTGTAAAAATTTTCACAATAAAATTTTTAATAAAACGGTGAAAAATAAATATAAACAGAATAGCCACAAAACTAGAAATCAGGAAAATACCAGGGAAATTAAATTAAAAAAGCTCAGAGAAATCGGAGTAAAGGTTTTGTAAAATTTTTTGGAAAATTAAAAACTTTTATCTTAAAAAAGTTTAACATCATATCTACTTAGTTTTGGAATACTACCAACTTAACAATTAAATGCAAGTAATGTCAATAAAATTAATAATAATTTACATTGTTATGTTAAATTACTCTCATCAAAATGTTTCGCGGTTCCCAAATCAAAACGAAGGTAGGTACAAAAATTTCAAAATATTATTGAAAGTATCAGGAAAAATCATGAAATTTTGTCAAGAAATAAGTGAAAAGTTATGGAACTTTAGGATTAGGAATTTGTGACAACCCTGATAAATAATGTAAATTCCCCTCCCCCATTAAATTAAATATTTTATACTAAATTTTTTAAAATTAATCTCATTGATTCTTCGTGACAGACCTTATATGTTCATCCACGATTTCTTTGCCAGTTCTAGAAATGCCAATATTATCGTTCATTAATGAAGTTGACGAATATCGAATAGAGGTATCTTCTCTTTTTAACGAACTTAATCCTCTGTCGACAGTGGATAAAGCATCATTGGTCGAAAGTTTTGCCAGAGGGCCATTTCCGACGACGTTCCCTTCGATCTTAAACGAATCACTTCTACCGCTAACGAGATTTGGGTCAGGAGGGCGGTTAATCTTGCCGCGGACGCGCCGAAATACGACTTTTCCCGGCGTTGCAGTTCCGCCCGGTACTTTGCGCGATTCCTGCAGTTTCTTATCGATCGACAGTCGCCGCGTGGCTGCCCGATGTTCCCCGATCCAATCTCCCGGAGGACCTTCTCTCATAGAACGGTTAAGCAATTTCATTCTCGTTTCGGCGCACCGATCTGATATCCCTGTCTGCCTGGTCCTCTTCGACTTTGAACACTCGGACCTGTTTTCTCTCATGACACCGATTCCATCTAATAAAGCATTTCGTGAGACATCGGTATCACGCGGAAGTGTCAGCCTGACGGTATCATTTGCGGCACCCGTCGATTCCGACCGCCGAAACCCGGTATTTTTACTACTTGTCAAATATTTCTTCTGGAAAGATTCGATTTTATCCTCGGAATTTGTCACGGAAGCAATCCCTTGTTTACCAAAGTGAAGTCGATCGACGGAACTACGAATTTGGTCCCGCGGCCACGAAGACGAACGATTCGTTTGGCTGCCGTCCAATCGAGATTTATTTCCTTCCAACTCGTTCTTTGAACCTTTAAAGGAAACGTTTGAATTTTGTTTTACACCCGTTAGGTCAACTTTGGAATTTTTCCGAGAGGCATCTTTGCGAAGAGACTTTCGTTCAGGCTCGTAAAATAGAAAGGACTTGGGCGTCGTAGAAGAAGTCGTGCTCGATAAAGTGGAGGTGTATACTTCCTTTCTCGTGGAAGTCTCAAAGAGCGTGAATAGCCGTTCGTCCTTGAACATTTTATCGAAAGAGATTGGCAAGGTGGATGCTGCCGAATGAGAAGGTACTTCAGTAAAGGACTCAAAAGTACTGTCACCCAAAGGCGATGATTCCTCGCGTATCCTTTCTGTAATTGTCGATTGCCACTCAGTGGTCAGAAGATCCTGTCTCGTTCTTCCTGATTTTATTACCGTCCTATCAGTAGCACTTTTCTGTCGTTCTACGTGACTTGGGACATTAATAATATTCTTCACGTGAATCACCGTCTCGCCGATCTGAGTTCTACATCATTGGAAAAGTGTTAAATTTAACACATTTCTCAAATGGTCCACTCAAATTTATGTGTTTATTGTGTTAATTTAATACAAGATGAATATGTTGAAAGGTAACATAAATATTATTTAAAAAATAACAATATAATGTACGGATAATGAGAGCGTTACACAGCGCGGTAATTGGTGCGCAATTTATACAATAGTCTAATAATATTCACATAATATATATATTAAAAATGTACAGTGACTGTCGATACCAGTTGGAAGATGTTGAAATTATGTTCTATGTGAGACCGAGTCTCCCTACTGTCTGGTTGGGAATTGCCCAATTTTTTGTCTCTTCGCTACTTAGTCAAGTGACTAACTGAAGAGTACAATAGACATAATTATTATTTGCAATGTAATGAATTCACAGTATGTTTATTTTACTCACCCTCCTTCTCCATAGATCACAAATCAGTTATTAGAGCGTAGTAAGAAATGTCCAAATAAACTGATATCGACAGTCACCGTACATTTTTAATACCATATATACATATATTATGTGAATATTATTAGATTATTGTATAAATTGTGCACCAATTACCGCGCTGTGTAACGCTCTCATTGTCCGTACATTATATTATTGTTTTTTAATTTCGAGAGCCCGATTAGTATTTAATTTTAATATTATTTAAGAAGATAAATATAAAAGAGATAATACTGACACAGTTTGTAAATAAACCATGGAAGTATAATTTCTTCAGTAAAATTAACATTTATGATATGTTAAATTAACACATATTTTATTTATTAAAACACATTATTCTTATGTTATTTATTTTCCTACTCATAAATTGTTATTTTGACACTAAGAAATGTTGAATTCAACACAAACTATTTAAATAATATTATATAATCATATTATGTTAAATTAACTCACTTTCAATATGTTAAAAAATTCAACACAAAAGTTTAACAAGAACTTGAGTGGACCGTTTCTAACACAAATACAAAATGTTTTTTACTGTATAGGACAAGATGACTCTTCATCCTCCGCGATGATCCTCAGCAGTTTCATCATGAATCTTACGATGGCCATCATGTTTCTCACGCGAATTGCATTAATCGATTTATCATTGCATTTATTAGATTCAGATGGTCTTACGGTAGAACATATTTCATTCGTTGTGCATTCAATTGTAGCTTCAAGAACGTCGTTCTGCAATTGCGTTGACGGAGAGGACTTCATGGTTACCGCATTCTGGTCGTTTACAGTCGTTTCATAGAGTTTGGGCGGAAAAGTTACAGTGGGATCATCGTCTCGATAATTGCTCGAAGTTTGCAACTCGCGCGAAGTCGTCTCTGTAATTTCAAGTTTCCGAACGGTTGCGGGCATCTTGTAACAACCGCCGAAACTAGCGTTCCACGAGTCCTCCCAAGGACGACACACCGTCCTAATTTTCCCGTCATTTGCTAAATCGGCGTTCGGCTTTTCGATACTGCTGTGCACCAACGGTACGACATGAAGAGTAACATTCGGGTCAATTTGGTTGAATCGGTTCGTTTTGATCGTAGAAACGTCGATTCGACGTCGAGGTTCTTTACTATCCTGATCTTTTAAACTATCGTTGTTGACCAGGACAGATCCCAAAATATCCGGAAAATACACCGGATTCGCGGATGAACGAGAATCCAGTTTGTCGGTTGCCTCACCAGTTCGCTCGGAAATAACCCTTCCGTTTGTTCTGTCCACTTTGCCGTTCGATTCGACCGAGTAATCCGTTAGAAAAACCTGCTTGGGCGATCTCGAGTTCGCGTTATGCTTATCCAATCGCTTCTCGATGCGGGAGGGATTTTTTTTTACCGTCTTTCGTTCTTCCTCACTTCTTCCCATCAGATCAAAAAACTTCTCGGGAGACTTTATCGGAACTTCGTTCATATTCGTCTTTCCAACTTCCTGAATTTCGTCCGTTATCGTATTTAGTGAATTACTCGCTTCGTCATTTACACGTTCGCTTATAGACGAGAGATCAGACGTTTGAGATTCCACGTTTGAATCATTCAGAGGGAGATTAATGACAGTAGTTTCAATCGTCCTGATAGTATTCGACAATCCTGTGGAAACTGAGGCCTGTGTAGCCGAAAATCCGTCGGGAATAGCATCAAAGCTTATCAGCATCGGCGTTTGATTGAAACCGCTGTGTATCTGAATCTTCCCAATTAACGAAATTTTGATTCCTTCGTTTTGTGACATTGCCGAGCCTTGTAATAAATTGTTCGATGTCTTTCCAGCTTTCAATAGATTTTGATTATTTATAGTAGGAGAGTTTATAATTTCTCTTGTATTAAATGTTGGCTGGGTTTCGTAAAAAGATTCATCTCGTAAAATATTTTCGTTGATATTTTTATGAAACGAAAAAGGTTCCTCGTTAATCTCTTCGTAAGAGCGAGAGTTTCTTAAAATATTTTTAGAATTAGCAAAACTTTTTTCTTGTATGGAGTTATTATTATTGATAGTTTTTTGAATAATAGATTTTTCTTCTGCTTCGAGAGGAACTTCTAACATTTTATCGTCGTTAAAGTTCGCGGGATCAGATGATTTGGGAACAACTTTGATATCACGCGGTCTTTTCGAAGAGTTTGTATTCTTCTTCTTAACTTTCTTTTCGTTATTCCTGTAATTGCTACCATAATTAATAGTGATATTAATTAATGGCTTTATATTATGTGTATAAACTATTATATTAATTATATATTAATAATATATATTAATAATATATAAGCCATAATTATATTCCTGAAATGTATGCAGTTTTTCTAGACACCTATCCAGTTACTATCTAATATTACTGTATTCTCATTAGTTGTATCTGTAATACTGAATAGGAAATGGACAAGGACTCTCTCTCTTGATAGAGTTTTATTCAGAGACTGAAGCAGTTTTCCTGGTAAAAATTTGTGCAATTTGCGTA
>NW_017256980.1:532808-574007 GCF_001594055.1 Mycetomoellerius zeteki | reverse complement strand
AAATAACAAAACGTTCTGAAGAAGGTTATGGTCAAAAATGTCAAACTTTCTAGTGGAAACGTCAGATGGCACCTGACAACACTCAGTGTTGCCAAGGCTCAAAATATAAGTAGTATCCCTTGATGTGTATAAAAGTTAAAAGAAAGTATATATTAAAAGATTTTAAAACTGTGTAAAGTTTAATGAGTGAACGCGTAGAAAAACATAGAATAAGGAAAAGGAAGAGGAAATAAGGATTTTTGGAAATAAGGGCAAAATTTTGTGACAGAAATGACAACTACAGTTAGGGTTAAAAGTAAGCAAAAGACAAATAAGGTACATATTAAGTTTATAAGAGTCATAATGCAGAAAATCTTTGATCTATAATATATATTATATTATGCTATTTTTAGTACAAAATATATTATGCACAAAAGATTTCCTGTATTATGACTCTCATAATCTTAAAATTTTACAATTAGCAAGCATGCACAAAATATGAAATATTACTAGTCCAATAAAACTGTCCATTTCATGAGCAGTTGGCTCGCTTATTAACCAATTTAATAAACATTATTGTTGTGTTTCTATTCAGTAAATGGATTCAGTTTTACGCAACTTTTGTACGCAATAACTGCAAGCAAAGCGTTACATCCTGATTGGGATCCTAAGTAGTTTTCCTTCTTAGTTACTAGACAGAAATTGGTGTAACTGTTCAGTAACTGCTAAAAAAATGCATGAAATTTCTACCAGGGATATAGATAGTTAAATAAGTATTATTTTTGTATTGAATCTTTATATCACTTAAAATAAATCGTTGCAACAAACATAACGAAGTAGTGCAGCGAAAAATCAGATATTTGATCAAATTAATCCGTTTGATTTGTTCTTATACTGAAAATCTCATTAATCTTTTAATTTTGATTCCTTTTCAGTCAACTAATTTAATTCATATTTTGTCTTGGTGGCGTTTAAGGTCCTGGAGTATCTATTGCTGAAAACGGAATTTGAAAAAATTAATTCATTTTTGAGAAATTTTGCAGATGGACAATCGGACGGACAGACAACCAGGCCAACTGTGAAATTATAAAACAGCTTGCTACGCTGCACTGCTTATTAATAATTACACGAATTTTTTTAATAATAAAATGAATTTTCCTCGATTTTCTACGTTGCTTCTCCATGTTTTCATCAAATAATTTTAATAATGCTACAAAGCATTAATAGTCAGTAGTATTATCAAATGTTTGATAATATTAATATGTAATCAACTTTTGAGAATTTATACGAAGTTATAAAAAATTATGCACAGATAACGTTTCCATATAAAAAAATAAGAAAAAGGATATTAATTAATCTATACATGTACATTGAAACAAATATTAATTTTTAATAAATATTTGTTTGAGTAATTCTGAGTAAATATTTATTATAATAAATTTAAACATATTTATATTTATTTGATACAAAAACTATTAATTTGATTTGACTATTTTTTTTATTAAGTAAATATTTATTTACTGTAAATAAATGCTTACTTAGTACTATTCAAAGAAATATGTATTAAGATTTAGTAATTTTTCTTCAGTGTAGAGTACTACATAATAGGAATTCTGCGTCAATGAGAATCCCGGCTGTATCAAAATTAATATCTAGTATTAAAAACCTTGAAATTGCCTCTTCGCTATTCGCCTGCATATCGTCGGAGAGTATCGCTTCATCATAGACAGCAACTGTTCTTTCCTTCTGCATCATAGGTCGTGCAACATTTCCCGTATGCCAATCGATCCATCTTGGCCACCAATTTCCGCGGATTTCGATTCTCGCGCCGACCAGGCGGATTCTCGAGATACAATAAATCATCCCTCCTGGCAATAGCTTCATTATCGCTCGAGTCATTCTCTCGATCTGTTTCACTTTCATCGTTCGCGTAATATTCGTCGTTGACGTTGTCGATATTCTCGATATAGTCAGATCCTCCACTCGACAACAATCGTCTACCCGATCGATGCCAACCCAATCGAGCAACACGTTTCTCACTTTCTACGAGACTCTTCTCGGTGTTTGCCTTATCCGATACCGACGATGACTTCCCTTTGATCTTATTGATTATTTTACGGACAATGTCATGCACTTTGCCTCGAGGATATCGAAGGTATTGTTTCCCGGCAGAAACGCGGCTTACTCGAGAATCTGCAAGATTTTCATTAATCTTCCTCGTGTCCTCGTGTCCCCGTTGTCGTGCGAGACTGTTGGAGAACAGCGGCGAGATCTTTTTATCGACACTTTTAGCCGCAACGTCGAGCTCGTACGACTCGCCCTTATCGTTCGGTATCATCAATTTCACACCGCGAATGACAGTATCCGTTTCACGACTTTTGTCCTGGTATCCGAGACTTCTTGCGCAAGTCGGTAATATCCCACCCACGGATGATTTTTCCTGTGGTTCTACGCCGCGATCCGACAAATCGTTCGCGCTCACACTAGCGGTTCTTGCGTTCTCCGACACGTTCACCGCGATTTTTCGCACCACCGCGATTCTGTCGATCTCAGTCTCCATTCGCTCACCGAACGCCTTTTCCGATCTCCGATCTATTTCCAATTTTTCGCGCACCGATCCGGAAAGGTCCGTTCGTAACTGTGGAATTTTTGTCGGGCCTGCAGGCGAAGTATCGAACGATACCAATGTAATTTCACGATTTCGCGAATAAATGTCTTTGTCGAATTTACGAACTGTGCCGTTTTTCAGCTTTATAACGGTGAAGTTCTTCAGATTATCTTGCCTATCTCGTTTCTTCTCTTGCACATGCGAATCGAGATTACCTTCAACGGTATGAAACCTAACATTACGTCTTACAATATCTTGAAGAGCAGCATTGAGCTTTTGTATCTCATCTCGATTTTCGCAACTGCGTTGAGAGGATCCTCGACTCGCAAGATAATCCAATTCGCCGGCTAATCTTTTTTCAATTCTAGAACGTAATTCAGCCAGCTCTGTTATATTCGGAGACTTTCCGTTTTTATTCAAACCCGTTCTTCCATTTCGCTGAGCCTCTTCATCTTCGCTGTCGTAGTCGTAGAAGATCAAGGAATCGCAATTGCCTGCCGCGCGGTTAAAGTCCGATCTCTTGCCTCTCGTCTGTGCGACACCGGAAGAAATTATCGTTGATGAAGTCCATCCTGAGGAAGTGTTCTGAAAATAATCTCCCGATTTGTAGCGGTGCTTCCTTCTTTCTTTAATCTTCTGGATAGGTTTAGATCGACTCGCTGCGATTATCTGCTGCATTTCTGTAGTGCGATACCAAGGGTGCTCCTCAACCTCCCTTTCCGCATCCATCATTTTCATGTTTGCAACGTAATTGGTAATTTTCTGTTGTTTCCCGTTTTTCTCAGTTTTGTTCGACATTCTTCGTGTTTTTGCTTTGGACGAAGTGCTCACGCGAGGCCTTCTAGATTGAAATTTCGGTTTAAGGACAGTCATTTCATGAGTGGTTGTTGTTGCTTCCGTTTCCTCCATAAAGGTAGTCTCGTCCAGAGAGATCTCATCATGTATCTCTTCTGAAAGTGGTGTCGTTTTCAGCGGACGGATCGAAGGTCGGAAAGCCACGTCGGTGATCTTGGTGGTAGTCGCCAAGGTCGTCGTGAACTGAATGACTGTCGTCTCTTCTTCAAGCGGTAAGGTTTCCGCTTCCGTGATTTCGTCGAAGGTCGGCATGCCCGGCATGATGGGCGTGTATACTGCGTATTGTCTCACGATCCGATCCACTAGATTAGCAATTTCCTCTTTCTCTCGGGATCTTTCTAGGAAATCTTCCGAATTTTCCAGAAGCGGTTCTTTGGTACAATAAAAATCTGTTCTTTTCCTGCTCAACGAAATTTCTTCAGGTTCAGTAACTGATGCACTACCGCGTGATGAAAGCATCGGGTCGATTGGCGAGCCTTCAGGCTTCATGGAATTACCAGCAATTATCCACGGAGAGTTGTTATTAAGTTCGAGGAATCTCGCGTTCTTCGTTTCAACTCGCTCGCCTTCGCTTCGATTGTTCAATGCTTCAGGATACGTCGTTTTCTTGGAACTATTCGCCCAACTGCTAGATAATGTTCTAAGTGGATCACCAGTGACCTCGAAATAGCCACTGACATTCTCGTTCCATGAAGTATCCGACAAAATTTTCTGCGTGAAAACTTGCGTCTGCCTCATTGCGAATTCGGTTGTATAAATTGAATTTTTTGATTCATTAAGATTAACTTCTCTTGAGACATTAAGCTTCCTCATAATCGGTGATGACAGAAAAGGATTGATAACGAGTTTGAGAAAGACGGATCCTTTATAATCGGTGGAATCTTTTCGCGTAATTAATGATATAATCGTTGTAACTTCATTGTTTGTCATCGTAGATTCCACGAACGAATTTTCATTCACAGTTGATCGCTGACATTTATCAATTAATTCTACGGGTTTATTGCCATGAATCACAAACAGCTCGCCCGATCTACCATTTTCTCGCGAAAGCGAATTGTGTCCTAGTTCATCCTGAATTTTAGGGATATCAGCTTTTGCGATTTCGCTCTTTGTAACTACTTTGAAATTCTTCGGAGTTTCTTGAATAATTTCTGTAGAGTCTTCCTCGGTAGAATCTTCCTTCAGGACGTTGCTTATTCGCATGAACTTGTCCTCGATCCGCTTATCAACGCTGTTCTTTTCGCCATCTTTATTATTGAAGTAGAAGGGATTATCGTTCTCTTCGGATTGGACTTTCCTATGAGAATGATCGGATTCCAAAATCACTTGTTTCTTCGGACTTTTATTACCTCCAGTATTTGATATTTTCTTAGAGTAAACCTCAGGTCGAGTATAATCAATAAAGCCTTGCGTTTTGCGGCGCGAGGCTTCATCTGTCAGACTGTTGCTCCGATTGTGAGCGTCTACAATATTAAAAACTTCCTTTCCGGTTTGAAGATGTCTTCGAAAACGTCTGTCGTGCTCCGAAAATTTGTTCCGAAAACTGTCGCGTTTAAAGTCCAACAACGCGTGCTTCCGCGTCAGTCCACGACCCGACTTTCCGAAGCGCTTCAACTTCTCTCCGACAACGTCCTTGTCTCCGCGAAACTTCTCGGCGCCCTTCGACTTCCGCAACTTCCGGCGGGTCTTCCAGAATTTGTAACTGTTTTTCAAGTTCACGTCTTTTGGCGCTCGCTCGGGCGAGTTATACATTCTGTGCGATTCTCGGTCTTTGTATAAATCCTCGAAGTCGTAGGGAAATTCTTGTATCTCGTTGGTTGGTAACGAACCGCGAATTTCTGATTCCAGGATTTTCGTCAATGATTTATCTGCGGAACGAGCGGCGACGGTGGACACGGATAATTCTTCTAGCCGCGAGATTCCATTGAAAGAGGAGAGATTTCGTAATTTCGTAAAAGTAGGAGCGGTCGAGATTCGCGTCGATACATTAGCATTTTCCGTCATCTCCTTATTGCTTGCATTACCTCTTCGAATCGCGGCTGCACTTAAGTTCTTCCTCACGATCGAAGCGTTTCTCAACGCGTTAATGTTACCCGAGATGTTCTCCGACGTTCTAAATCCACATTGTCTCTCTTCACCTTCCGTCGACGAGCGCGTTTCCGATATCACAATTTTAGATAATAACGCGAATATGTTCTCCTCGAAACTATTCGATTCTATTGTTGATGACGCGATACCATAATTAATATTCTCATCAGTATCGTTTCTGAACGAAATCCCGGGCCGAATAAAAAATTCAATGGTCGTGGGAATACTTCCGTTATTAAGCAGCGCATTATCACCGTTGGAGAACGCATTCTTCTCCTTTCGTCTCGAAAATTGACTCTCTTCCGGAATTCGTGACGAGTGTATTGCTAGGGACGATGTGTAATCGAAAGTATTTTCTGGGTGAGCTGCGCCACGAAATCGATCTCTTGCCATTTCCTCGTGAATTCCACTTTCTGAAAAATTCACCGACCTATCGCACTTCTCCAGCTTCAGAAACTCCCGATTATCCTCTTTGCTGCCCATTTTCACAAAACCCTGTTCACCTTTCAACCTCGTTAGTTTCGCTCGAGGACTATTCGCAGCTAATCCTTGAATCAAAGATCGATTATCGCTCTGATGATCAAGGAATTGCGGAGATTTTAATTTGTTAGACCCATAATCGATTGTATTTGTGAATTTTGTAATTGTATTTTGAAAATTATCCGTAACTGATTCATAAAGCGAAGATTGGTCGTCGCTGGTCTGTCGATCGAAGGTCCGTTGATCCAATTCTCGAAATCTGTCCTTCAAATCGTCAAGACGTCTAGCTGATAAATCGTTTTTGTCCAATAAATCCTTATCGCTTTTGTGTTTTATAGCTTGTTTCATGGCTTTCTTCTTCATGGCTTGCTCGTACATGGCATCAATATAAGCCTCAATCTTGCCCTTGCTCGGCGATGGATCGGAGAACACGTTCGTCAGTACGGACGGTAGGGTTTCCGCGCGATTCGCGTTCTCCGTCCTGGGAAATCCTTCAAGTGGTCGAGTGCGCTGTCGGACCGAATTGTTTTTAAACTGTTCTTTTTCTTGTTGTTTCCGAAAAGGAGACGCTTGCTCGCCAAGTGGGCCATTAACGGCGGAAGTATTGCGGCTCGTTACTCGTCCTAACGCGTCGTTCTCAAGTTGGCGGTTGTGCTCTTCGTTCCTGCTCCTCGTTTCGACCTGGCGCTGTGCCTCCGAATTGTCAAATAAATTTGCGCTCGACACGGACCTGTTGCGAGCTCCGTTTGTGCCATCGTCCCGCTGGTAATAGTTTGACTTGGCGGCGACCGAGCGGAAACTTTCGGCACGCTGCGCGTCCTCACAAGAACAGCAGAAACCCTGAAAGCGATCCGTTGTCTTGTTGCGCACGGCTCTTACTGCAGGGACATAACTTGCCTAAAGTTTAATTAAATGGCTCGCCATTGTCGGGGAAGTTTGAATAGATTGTCGTGTAAACGATGGCACATCTCAAAATTATTTTTGTCCTTTAGGACAGTTTGATTTGATCGTTATAATAATTAAAAAATATTTAGTAGTAATGATAGCTTCATTAAGTGTAACACACGAGACCAGTGAAATGCAAATATTAATTAGTAATGCGTAACATAGAAACAATAGATAACAATTTGAATTCTAAATTAATATATTATCATAATGTATAGTGAAAAAGATGATATTATGGTCATTCATTTACATTTTATACAATAACTTTATTAATAATCAATATTTACATTTAAAACTTAATGATTATGACTGCGTTCCGTTATTCACTGAAACTCTATAGTTCGTATTACGTATACTATAAATTTTCACTACTCACAGTGAACAATAGAACGCAGCTTACATTCGTCAAAGTATTGTTCCATCGATTCTAGATTCAAAGACTATGAAATATGTAATTACTTACGACATTATTCATAAGAATGTGACGATATTGTATAATGAGTTGAAGAGAAACAAATGTGGTAATGTGACCTCTCATAAAAACAGATTTTAAAAATTGGTTTTATTTTAAAAAACAGTATTTGGTTATAAAATTTTATATTTGTAAAAAGATAAAATATTGAAGAATGTATGCAAATATACATTCACAAATGTATATACACAATTTCTTCCATATAGGACTCATTACTAAAATTTTTTAAATATAAATAATCATTACAATTCGCTGTCTAATAACAGAAATATTAGGAAGGACTATTATACCTATATAACTATGGCCGTATAATACCTTCGTGATAACTTTTTTAATTAAGCTTTGTTTGATATACTTGTACAAATATTTAAGAAAAATTAATTTAAAATTATTTTACTAAAATTTATATAATTATTATCTTTTTTTTATCTTTACTGATGTCAGTTTGCTTCTTATTTAATTTATTTGTTTTGAATAAAGACGTCCTCCTTTAGTTGTACTTTTAAAATTTTTCTACTTTTAAAATCTGTCATTCATCTATCATTTTTTTATTGAAAATAAAATAAAACTTTTGTACAATAAAATAAATCCTGATTATATAATTTTGAATTCAACAAAATTATTCTTTGATTTAAATAATATTGACAAATGCTTTTTGTATAGATATTTTATGTAAATATATTTGCTTTTTTATGTTACTCTTACTTGACTAAGTGGTATTGGCTCTTCATTAACTAACATTTGACCGCAAGTTGGGTTATCTGGACCATCATTACATCCAGTAAAGTTTGCTCGATGATTATTAATGACTTCTTCTCTTGCCTCTGCATTGACAACCTTATTCCAAAGCGATCAACGTATAGGGAAAAAGTTCGCTTTCTGGTTGCATCGGTTTGGACGCTCATTCTGTAAGCTTCAGTCTTTCTTCCATATGTAATGAGCGATAAAGAATGTGAAGTTCACAGTATATATGAACGTCCAAGCCGAACACAATTTTTATTATATAAGTACGCGGATAATTAAAACAGCGCGAATTTATCATCAGTTAATACTCATTTGTGTATCAAACGTAGATAACCCAGATTACATTAATGGAAACTATTTTGTCGACCTCAATCAACAAATCTTTGACGAATTTAATTGATAATTTATCCGAAAAATTTTTATAGAAAAATACTTTCGTCCAGTATTATTACATCATTAGCAATGAAACTCCCATTTTTTTATTTTTTTACAAATTTGCAATTTTTTAAATTTGCTAAAACGGTGATATTATCAATTAAAGATTGTCATATATATTAAACTGATATAAATTAATTAATGTACACACTTACGCCTTGAAATTTTAGTCCATACAAATGTAACAGAGATTCTTGACGGACTTTTATGACATACGGATTACGTAATCGAACTTTACGCATTTTTAGCGGATCCAATACATGATCCACCAACACGAATTCTTCCTGCGTGTTTGTCTAATGGAATATGTTATTTTATAATAATTATTTACGATGAAGGCCAAAACTTAAAAAAAAATTATAATTATATATATATAATACGATTTTTAAACTGAAATAATAATTTGAACTATTTAGATAAATTAATGTATATTTAACAATACCTTTCCAACATTGTTAATTTTCATGCTAATAATCACTTTTCTTCTGCAATTTTGTATCGATTGCCTACGGGATGTTTCTCTGCTATCAATTAATAATTAAAAATATTAAAATCAATTACTTTATGGATGATTCTACTCCAATAATTTTAATTTAAATTGCGTTTGACTACATTTCTTTCCATGTTTGTGAACAATGAACCAAAACAGCTCTAATTTCGATCCATGGGTGATCTTGATTGATAAGTGGTTCTTTGAACGAGGAACGTTGACCATCCTCGTGCTCAAATCGGTCATTATAAAACTCACGTTGGAGCCATCGTGATGTGCAGTCAGGATTCCTCGATGGATGATACTGGGGAATGTATCGAAACTCCGATATGTAGGGGTGTAAATGCGGGGAAGTAGGATGAGGGCCAATTAATGGGAGTACCATCTGAGTATATAATTCAATTACTTACGACGATGTCAAGATTTATAATAGGATAGTCAGTAATTGCTTATTTTTATAAATCTGTTCTACTTATACTATATTTATGTTGAAATAATTAATAAATCTTATGAAAGTTTATCGTATAATCCTAAAGAAAATGAAGTTGCCAAACGATATCAGAAGATACCTGCAATGTTATCCAAAGAATCTTGAAAGGATACAAATGAGCTGGTGACATGTTAGATTATCTGGTGCGACATTGTTATCACTTGCCGAGCTCATTTTAAATGCAAAACGGCATCGAGCACACAGTCTATCTTAAGTCTTGACGTGACGCACATGTCGTAATCTTTAACGGAACAAATAGATCAACCACAAGCTTCCAACTGAATGAATTAAATACTCTCGTAATGTGCACCTCGAAAATAGTAGATTTCTTTTCGTATTTCTATATGTAGTTTAAATTAAACAGAATTTTCGAGGATATAAGGTTATGATTTCATTAAAGTCGAAGTATAACTCAACATCAATGATGAACCTATTCGTCTAACAACTCGATAAATCTAGATCCTTGTTTGTCAATCGAAAATTAATCAGTTTATAACAGAATGAAGTATATGGGATGTTCAAAGAGACAAAGATATATATAATAAATTTAAACGGTTAATTACTTATGTTATATTTTAAAAATAATAAATCTGCTATTTATTTATAAAAAATAAAGTTTATCTTCATTTTGAATAAATATTTATAGTTAGTTAAATAAATTAATTATTTTAAATTTTTTATGTAGTGAAAAAAAATTATGTTGATTTCGCACAAATTAAGAGAGAATTTCATACACAAAGAAATTTACAAATTGGCAAAGATAATAACAGTTTTGAAGCATTTTTAAAATAATTTGTGCATTTCAATATTTTTTAATATAAATATTTAAAAATGCTTTATTATTTTATGTAAAAGCTGCAATTAATTTGTCTCAATGCAACTTGTTAAAAAATCATATTTTTTTATCAAGGCTATTATATTTAATCAACACCCGCATGTGAATAAAACTGGCAGTTGATTCATCCTTCGTAGAGAAAACATTTAAATACATTTTAATTCATTCAGAAGAATTTATAAAGTATTTTAAAAACGTAAATTTAATAAAATCTTTGTTTATTTATTTATTTTTAAAACCTTAAACCATTATTAGACGATACATAAAGATGCTTGATCGTTTTGCTTAAATCACAAAATTAGCAGATCGCAAGAATATAATAATTATCATAACATAACAATTTTCCCAATGTTTAATAGGGAATAAATGAGAAATAAATAAGAAGGAATAAATAAGAAATAAACATAGATAATTTTTTTCATTATTAGTTTATTCTGACATTTTAAGATGTATGGACAATTATTACATAATAATTTTATATAATGAAAGGTTCTCCTTCATGGTGGTAACTTTATATAATGAGACGTTTCACTCTTTTTTTTATTTTAATCTTTTGTGTAACGCTCGCCCTTTTCTCCCCTGTTGATCGTCCCCCTCGTAATAAGATTCTTACACGTTCTTTCACAACAGAAATCAAATAATGATTATTAAACTATGAATGCATCATGAAATACGTGCGCTCTTGATTATTGATCGTCAATTAAATGTCATTATTCACTTGTTTTGTAGTTATCTTTATCATTATCAGTGTGTTATAATAATTACCATTAATCATTATAATTACGATATAACGCTATAATTAATCCTCCCACACAATTTACTGTAATTCGCTCGTTTTCAACCGTGATAACGGCAGAGAGAGAGCACTTTTTTTTTATATGATAGGATGTATAGCGAATGTGTCGCGGCTGTTATCGGCACAGTAAATTTCACCTCGCCTCGCATTATAGTCGTCATTATAGTGAATTTTCACCGGGAGGCCGTGTATCTTCGAAAGAATCCTCGTCGTCCCTTTCGACTTCTTTCGCGAACGCGAGCCCTTCAGGGCGGCCTAGCCACGTTCTCTCCGACTTCCTTCTTCTCGCGACAGTAAAGAAAAGAAAAAAAACCGACAGATAAAAAAATACAATCATAAAAAAAATAAGTAGATCAGATAAAAAGTAATCTCTGGTAGAAAATCTGCTTAGAAATGCAACGTTTATACGGCTCACAGTCTCTAAGAGGTTGACGTGATCCTTCACGTCGTGTCTCGATCAATCGCAGTCCTTTCCCTTTCCTCGTACGTGAGAAGCGCGCAATTATACTCGCAATTATACTGTATACAGGATGCATCAGATCTACCAGGAATTATTTTACGAACGTTCCGACCAATTTTGCAATTTTCAGCTTTTTAAGTCTCGATTGTAGAATCGATGAAAAACAAAGCATATTTGTCATCGATCGCTTCGTGTGAAAAGAGCTTTTATATTTTAAATATAATGCGGTAATTAAATGACAGCTCTTTTATTCCCGACTTAATTTATCTCCGCTGAGTCGACTTCAAATTCGTCGCAAAACTCGTCCGTAAAGTATTTCTCGACGGGTCTGGGACACGCTATGCACAACTAAAATGAGCGAACAATGTCAGGTATACACGTGTACGTATGTACATGTACGCGTAGACATTTAGTTGTTACGTTTAGTTGTTATGTTTTTCTTTTTTTTTTTTTTTGGTGCGATTACATGACTAGAAATGCTTATACACATACGTACCATCCATCCATCCACGCGGTCACACGCATACACACATAAAAGTATGACTTAGCAGTAGTATAACTAATACGTATCTCTATATTTTATATATGTATAATTATATATTTGTATGTATAATTATATATATATTACTCGTCACAATAGCTTCTACCGGCTGTCTGTGTATTAAGCTAATTTTACAACAATATGGCAATCATGGTGAATAATGAATAATACAGCTACGTTATCGCGAGACTACACAGTCAGTAACACTAATCTTAGGGACAGTAATACAAAATAAAAGGACTCTCGCATCACGGATACAGTTTTGCCAAGCGAAATTAAGTCGCGTGTTGTACGACGAAGCAACTCGCGCTATCACACGGGCCATGACATTCTCGGATTCATCGTGAAAACTTCGCAACTTTAATTCGCTACAAGCAAAAGCGGACCTGTGTATTTTTAATAGATAAAAATAACGTCGAGATTGAATATTTTTAATAAAAATAACCAGCAAACACTCAACCGCTCGAGGTATAATCCATCTTTATAGTACATTTTTTCCCGCAGAGAGAAACATTTTATATGTAAAAAAACCACCATACAGAAAAACTGCTATTGTTTCACACCACAAAGTTGCAACGTTTTCACGCGGGCATTCCGTGCTGTCGCAATAAATAAAGACGAAAAAGTAATTCCTCATCGATCTCACTCCGCAAAGCATTAGCTGTCGATTCAAGTTCTCTCTTCCATCAATGAGAACTCGATTTATCTCGGACAGATTCTTCGCGGCATAACTCCCTCAGATTCTCAATTCTACACTCCTGATCAAATTACCTCGTCAATAAAATCGCGATCGCGCTAAGCGACTTTTCTTTCGCGCTGTTTTTCCCGTTTACCGCAACTTGTAGATTGATATGAAAATGACATGAATCATTGCGCGCAATCGCTATAACGCTACGTATAAAACTTCTCTAAGACACACCTGAATAAAGACTGTCCGGAAAAACGCCTCGGTGAATTAAAAATAATCGCTGTTTTTCCTTCTACACAAATAAAATAAACAAAAATAGAATAAAATAAAAAAAAAACGATAAAAAATCTTCGATTTTATCACAAATGTTTAACATGAAGATGTTAAAAAGGTACCGCAATTTTTCAGACGTCTCTCATAGACAATTTTGGAATCGTGAAATATTTCGTCGTTAAATAAATCGCTTAGAAGGAAAACTTCGATTTCCCGATGTTGAAGCACGAACTAGGCCACCCTGGCGAAATTATTTCGGACGACATCCGATATCGGATCATCGCGCTTAGTCCGATGATGAAGCCCGTTACGATCGGTTGTGAGACGAATGTGAGGTGACACGAAATGAAATGTGCGTCGCGAAGTGTGCCTCGAAGGGAGAGAGCTCGCTTATACGAGTGAGCTCCATAACATACTGGAGCGAGCCATCGAGGAGTGAGGGTGTCTCAATTCCTAAACAAGAATATTCTAATTTAAAGTTGGTACTCTTTTTCTTTGTCAGGGATTCGCTGATTGGCGAATGCTGTTTTACTACCATAAGTAGAAATGAGTCAGAAAAACTAATATTGTCTACCTTTTTTTTCTTCATCGGGTCACAGTTTTCTATAGCTTGGTATAAGGAAGGATTGCTCCAGTATATTATAGAGCTTACTGGTTTAAACACGCGTGCAATGAGAAACAGCAGAGTGAAAGACGCGAAAAGAAACGGGGTGGTGAGACTCGTCGATCCGATCGTGCGGCATGAGCTTTATGCTTTAAGAGCTGTATCCCGATTCTATAATTTTAACATCAGTGTCGATATCGTTATATTGTCGTTGCATTACTTTTTATCATATATAATACCTGCGCAACACTATATAACGATACCGTTCACTAGCCTTCTTTTTTTTAATTGAACTTTTTGCATGATTTACTTCTCCTCCTTTTCTCTTCACGTTAGAGAATAAAAAAAAATTCAGTTAAAAAGTGCAAAAAGTTCTGTTAAAAAGAAACAAGTCTAATGTTGTTAATGCCCATTTCTGCCAATGTAATTAACTTTAATCACTGTTCAATTTACTCTTCATTTTGTTCTAATTCTTAGAAACAGAAAAAATAAAGAATTGATTGAACCGAGAGATTCAAATTAAATTATATTGATAGAAATGGGCATAAAAGAATCGGAGTACTGAACAAAAAGATTGTCGTAACTCGTAACTATTTCGGACAGAATCGTAACTCAACGTAAAAAGACTTATCGTAATTGTTTTCGACAATCTTCATGCTCAGGCCCTTACGCACGATACGCAGCAATATGCGACAGGGTGGTCCCGCGAGTCTCGAGCGTATATTACTCACATTTAATATAGTATCACACATAATACTATATTATTATTATATATTATAGAATTATATTATATATACAGACTCGAGATATCTGTCCACCCGTCTCGCCGCAGCGCGATCAACTGATCGCTTGTCTTTCGATCTCGTCTACCATCTTTTTACGATCGTCGTCTTATCAATTAATTTCTGATCGGATCCGCCGATCTTTATTCTGTAGGTTAAACAAGGACATCTATTGCATAAGTCGCGGATTAAGCGCACGGTGTAAACGTAGCCATAGTCGGTCTCTCATATCGCAAGGCCAATAGGCAATACGTCGAACGGGTTACTCGCTTTATAGATCTTTCTTTCAACCTTGCCGAAAGAAGCCAGTACTCATGACCACTTCCTGTTTCGCAATGGTTCTGTATTTTTACTAGTTTATCGCAAACCATTCGCTCCCGTATAACCGTCCGTTTCGCCTAAGTATCTCGTCTAAGCACTCATCAAGGAAACATGCATCTTGCATACAGAAACATCGCCTATATCGCTTCTTAATGCTGAATCATGTACAAGCTAGCAGTAAATCGGTAGACTTACAAATATAGTCTCATATATTCCTGTTCACGATCCCCGTACTTGATATCTACGAACATTTCACTTAAATTAACGCGTGTGAACTCTCCTCCCTCCCAGACCTCCCTCTCTCCTAAATATATTCTCGGTAAAACAATTTCACCGACATGTGTCGTCGACGAGCTCATCGATAGATTGACTAGAGCCGAAAAACGATCATCTTCACGCATGATTTCGATTTAGTTACGTTACGCCGCGGGTTGTTTGATCTCTCACTAAATCTTAGATTCGTGTGGAATCAGTACGAATCGAGCAACGTTGAGAGGTGAATCTTTGGCTCTCGTCGGACGAGACGTCTCTCAGACGTTTTTTTGCTCGATTTTGTTTCCTGTTTCGCTTTCCCAATTTCACGCGTTCACCATTTATACATATACCCAGTCAGAAAAATATTCTGATTAAATCAAGAAAAAGACCCAAAAAGAATGACATTTTTGTTAGTTTAATCAGAACATTTTTTTTCACAAGGAAACATGCTATATTAGAAAAAGATATCAAAAAACTAATGTTACCAGTCAAAAGATCACGTTTAAAATAGGTATTTCAGATGGTCAAATCTTGAATTCTGTGGATTCTGTACCTGACTTAGTTTGGAACATGTTTCATTTTAACTGAAGACACAAAATATCTCGAAAACAATGCATTAAAAAAATATTTCAAATAAAATTTGTAATATTTCAAATAGAATTTTTCAAGAAGACCATCAGATGAGTTACTTAAATTTTGAGCCCACTGAAACCCAATAAAGCTATGAACTCAAAATTTAAATAGCTCAATTGATGGTCCTCTTCAAACTCTACAACTTTTACTTGAATTTTTTTTCAAAAATGCATTGCTCGAGATATTTTATGTCTAAGTTAAAATGATCAAACATGTTCCAGCCCAAGTCGGATACAGAATTCATGCGATTCTAGATTTGACCATCTAGAGTTAATTCAAATATGAACTTTCGATTGATAACGTTAGTTTTTTTTATATCACTTTTGCAATGTAACACGTTCCATTGTCAGTACGGTAACAGTAATCAAGTCGCGCGTGAGTAGCCGGATTCGACCGACATCGCAATCGACAGCGATCTGCCTCCTCTAATGAATCGATCGAAGTCTCGGCCGCACAGTTGATTCTCTTTGAACAGTCACAGTAGCTAAATTTGTTAGTAGTTAATACGATAATTTAAAGTTAAAGTAAACCTTCTATCAACGCTAGAAACCGATGTTTATGATCGGTCGAATCCGCATATCTTGCGACAACGACCACAGCGTCAATCCCATCGTGTTCAATCACTCTCTCGACAGAAAGCGCAGTTTGCTGGGCCCCACGATACCCTAACGTAGCTAGATTAAAATTTAAATCATGCGCATTGGCACGCGCTATTTGGTACGTTTGAGACTTCTTACACATATTTCTTCTTTTTGGTTTCCGTATAAATACTTTATCTAAGTCACTTTAGCTAAAGTCACAAAGTACGATTAACTCGTCTCACTGATGACGCCTCAAATGCCATCTACTTGACTACTAGTAACGTAGCTTAGAAGCGTCGGGTATCGTCTGATACTTGAAAAGATTAAAGATCAAATAATTTAAGATCGCTAATAAATAGCATTGCTGCCACACTCGAGGCTCGTTTCTAAAGTATCGATACTTCGTCACATTGCTATAAATCATGGCGGTTCGTGGTCCACGCGAGCGATACCAACGGTACAAAACACTTCTGAAGAGAGTATACAGTATGAACTCTCCTGTGAGATCTAGAAATTATCTCAGAAATATCTTTCAAACGGTCGTATCGTTCAAGTATCGTTCAAGCATTTGAGAGTGCATCCTTCTTCAAGTATCAGACGAGCACAAGTATCAGCGGCCGTTATTTTCGAGCCTTGCTTCAATTACATTCGTCAGCCCTCGATATATCATGAATTCGCGCTTTCCATCTATCCTTTTTGGGTGATTTTGATCTTTTTATTCCAAAGACCTTTGTATTGATCTCAACCAGAATCACTGTCGAAACAGGATCTCTGATATCTCGAACGATCGACTTCTCGTCATCTGATCCCGACAGGGCTTGAGCACAAAGATCGTAACTTGCCATAACTGTTCATGGAAAAAAATTAATTGAATGGTTCAGTAAAGCTATAGCTTGCTGCACGAGTTCAACATCGATAACTAAGAAGATTTGATGATTCAGTAAAGAAATCATATCTGTAATTATCAGTGTGCTAATACAGCTAATTCTTTGCTGAACACTGTTAATGTAACAAGTTTTCGTCATTATAGTAGCAAAAGTATGCGTCAGCTTAGCTAGCATGTTTTGTAAAAAATTTTGGTATATATATTGGATCGATTTTCAAGGAAAGTTATTTTTCCTGTATTCTTTTTTTTAACAAATCTGTTGTGCTATTACAACAAATATGATTATCTATAATCACTAATTTTATTTAGCAGTACAACTTTGCTACTTTAACATAGAAAACTAGTTGTCTGTATATTACGTAGATTTGCTGAATCAGTGAAGCTTTTAGTTGTTTTAATAATTTTTTTTTTCCGTATTTCCGATAGAGTTGTAAAACAACGTACAAAGATTTATCGTAATTGTTTTCAACAACGTATGCCGTTTATCCTTGTACATTGACTCATGACATTGTCAAAAACATCCTAGTATATTGAATTGTATATGACAATCTTCATGCGTAGGCCCCATATGCGTTTACTTCTCTTCTATTCCTATCATCCCTTCAGCTTCTCCTTTTCTGACGAGAAAGCAATCGAAGTATCGAAATGTGACGATGCTGATCATCGGTGGCTCGTTTTCTCTCGCTGGTATCTCCCCCAACGGTTACCATATAATAAAATATAACTTATGCGAGATAGCGCCGAGTACAGTACGATTGTGCGCAACGAGATTCTTACTTGTCCTGTCCCGGAAACGTACGTGTCTTGCACGCGCCTAAATGTGAGGTCCCATGTGTGCATGCTCTCGTACACTTTCCCTCGCCCATCCCTCTCTTTCCATACACTGAATTTAACTATCAGTATTGTCGGTACACCCCGTAGGAAAAAGAAAAACGGAAAAGAAGAAAAACGAAGCACTTAGAAAAATACACTCTTAGGATTCCCGCGAATCGCTGCAGCGCCGCATACGCGGGTGCACAGGATGTCTCAAAAATTGTGTACACACAAGTACGTGCATACGTGTCCCTGCTCGAACGCACGGAGCGTCCACGTGAAAATCTTGGATTCATTGTCAGTAAACTATCGACAATCGTTTTTAATTGTAAGAAGTCTCGTTATTCCGCAAAATTTTTTCCCTCGGTATCCGCGAGTAAGATAATGCGGATTATCTCGCGCGTAGAAATTGCGTGACTTTTCATTTTCATAATATTCCTATCAGAAAATTTCATCATACGAACGAATGATTTCAGAGTCACAAGGATTTCAAGGGTCGACGCGTTCTTACATATACTTGAAATTCGTGTACGTGCGCTAAAAGTATACTGTACATGACACTCTGTCGACGATCGTTAACGAAGGGAATAAATTTCTCCACCGTGAAAAATAATTTATGCGCGTGTATGTGCGTATGGATCGACATTTGTGGCTGTAAGGTTCCTGTGCCTAGGAATACCCCGTGTGCGTGGTCGTCGTATTAACTGCGTGATAATTTGCATGACGTATAGAAATGACATGAAATAAAAATAGAAGGATCTAACCGTTATATTACGAGAAGTAATCAACTGAGCTTGGAGATACTTCGCGATATCGACACCGCGCGTTGCTCTCTTACAAAATTTGCCGCGTTGTCCTTCAATCGCTCTCCGCTTATCAAAATGCAAATCTGGGAAAACGCATGTCGACGCTTTCGAGAGATACGTTCGATCGCGTGCGAATTTGCTCCTCGATGAAAGAAGAGACATAAGAGAATATATGAACGTGTATATGTGTATATATAAACCGAACTTCGAGTGCGCTTAGTAAAATCTGTGTGCGAAAATTGTGGGAAAAGATTTCGACTCGTATGCGCGGCGCGCACGCGTGACTCTTCCTCTCTTCCTCCGCATGGAGCGTCATGGAATGCTCGAGCGTTTCTATAGCGAAACAAGAACGAAGCCGAAAATCGCAGTACAAGTCTCGACGATTCTTAACATCGATGGCCAGCTTCGATTAAACGGTCCGCGACTCTCTCAATTTTGTACAGGACCCGTCAGTTTTCGTCACCGTCGACGATCGGATGCAAGCACGATTAACTAAGATCCTTTTCATTTCTTCGGCACATATACTAAAGTCGTGATATCGCCAATCGATCGCTTTCGATCTCGTTTCCTGCGAAAACGACATCTAATTCTCTCCGATGATCGGAGCCAACGATGGCCCACCGTCTCGTTCTTAGAGCACGCGTTTCTCTCCCGCAATCGATCGTTCTTTCTCGCTGCCTTCGTCAAGGAGCGTGCCATTTCTTCGACCGACACCACGAACGATTATCGACTTCTCGGATTCATTAGTATAAGACAAGACAAACTAAACGTTTCGCTACGCTTCTGCACAGCGTTGATAACGAAAGGGGTCGTCTTTCTCTCTCTTTCTCTCGCTCTCCTTCTCTCTTTCTCGCGTCGGAGTAGAACCGAGACGAGCCACGAACCCATTGAAGAATATCGTCCGGCCAGCCATGTCGTGGGTAACGTTTTCCTCCTCCGTTTGCGCTTAACGTAGAATACAGAATTAGCCTAGTAGAGACCGCAGCCGCGCAGATTATTGGCGATAATGACGTCTGTGACTGCGTCGAACACAAATTGAATGTTGTTCGTGTCGGTGGCACAGGTCGTGTGGCAGTAAATCTCCTTCGTGGTCGACTTGTTCTTCGCTTCGAACTGTGCCTGGATGTATGCAGCCGCTTCGCTGTACGCCTGCGCACCTACGACGAGCATTCAACGCTTCATTAGCTAACCTGGTTGTAAGATGATAAATTAGAACAATAGCATGTATTTTAATATATAATTTACCAGCGTATTCGGGAAAACAGATTGTAAGAGGAGACTTGCGGATTTTTTCCTCAAAGAGATCCTTCTTGTTCAGGAAAAGGATAATCGAGGTGTCGGTAAACCACTTGTTGTTGCAGATCGAATCAAACAGCTTTAAGCTCTCTTGCATTCGGTTCTGTAAAACATCAAAAGGACTAGTTACATTCTCATTCGTTTACGTGAGATATTCGTATAATTTCCCTTGACATTCTCATCATTCTCTCTTCTGCAAAACACTTAAATGCAGAAGGCTAATCAAGAAAGATACATTTATGTAACAACCACATTGGATTATATAAATAGCACGAATGATTCAAGTCCGTGATATGAAACTCGCTCCTCAAACATGATATTATATTATATTTAAAGCGATCCTTATTAGCGGACATGATACGTGGTACACTTGCTCCCCGCGCATAATCAGTAGAGACTACGATGGACCGGTATACAGGACACGAGATGCACGTCGTAATGGGAATTAACATTGGTAGGACGACGACACGCGTGTGTCACTATCGCATGCGAGTGGAGAGTTCAACGGAACCTTCCCATGTGTAGCGACCTCGGCAATTGATCCCTTGATTCCTCGGAGTTTCAGTTACGTGTATTGTCGCATTCCTAATTTGGATGTGATATTCTTCTGACGGATCGCCGTACGTTCAACCCTGCATACATACATCAACCGTGTCCAATGCTGATTATCTCGGATTCTCAAGGTAATCTCATGAATGCGCGCATTTACAGTCGCAATAAGAAGAACTGTCTTTATCATGTTTCGTGGATTAAAAACACGTTGCTTTTTCGCTTCGTTTATAATTATGTATTTATTTAAAAACATGATATATTAGCTGCGATAAAAACACCGAGATTCGATGTCTCTTAACTTTTTCTTAACAGAATGTGATTTTATTATATTTTAATGCAACATATAAATAACATTAATGATTTTTCATATAAAATATAAAACACATTAAAATTATTAAAAAAAATTTAAATTAGAAATTCATGATTGAGTTCAGATCGAACGTATTAATAAATGTTCAATTGAATATCCAAGTAAAAAGAAAATGAAATATTATGAATATTTCAGAAAGGATAAATATTAGCGTATTTACCGTCGTTTCGTCCTCATGCAAAACTTGATCGTATTCGGACATTGCCACACAGAAGATAATTGCAGTTACATCCTCGAAGCAATGTATCCATTTCTTACGCTCACTCCTCTGACCACCTACATCAAATAATCTAAAAAAAAAGATAAAATCAATTTGTTGTCATTTTAGTCTCTGAGTCTTTTAATTACTATTTCATCAAGATATTATTAGAAAATAATCTCGATAATCAACAAAACATCAATGTCTGCAGTCGTCACAAGCTTATGCACGTGTCATCTAATTAGTTCTCAATCGACACTTGATATCGCTGAAAAACCAGTATGGTGGCTTTAACGAAGGTATAATTATCTCAACACGCGTTTCAACCGCTAATGACACTAATTTTCAATCCTCCATGACAAACGGAAAGAAGCATCGGCACATACGACTCATCGTTCGGCTTCGTTCCAAGTAAATGCTCAAATTATCACGGTAATGACTCACACGTCGACCATTCATAACGGAGCCGCCTTGCATCTCCAAAGCACCGCGCTCGCTCGCGAAATTACACAAACAAATCGACACATAAATGAAGCAACAACGATTGATATCGTTATCATCCGCAAAACAATACTAATTAAAAATCTTAACTCAAATGTAAATTTATTACAATGCATGATTTATTGTTCTATTTTACTTTGATTAATATAAATTCTGATTTAATTTAACATAATCAGAAAATCTTGACTTACTTGAAGTTGAGGTTTTTGAATGAGAAGTGGACTTCCACGATTCCCGTCGTTTTTACTCGGGTTCTGAGAATATCCTGTTCCGTTGGCTGGTAATCCCTCGTTCCTAATCGATCCAAGTCATCCAGAAAGCTGTAAAGAACGATGAATTTATAAAAAAAACGTTGCAGAATTGAAGATATAAATAATAGAGATCTAATAAAAACGTGATCTGTTTAGCTAATTAAAGAAGTACAAACTCATAATTTTCATATATTTGTGGCTTATTTCTATACCAAATCAGCTAAAAACAAATTCTATGAATCCGAAAAGAAAATTCTTACGGTGTTCTTTTGCAAATTGCGTAATTAAAATAATAGTGACTGTATTATTGATAATATTATATCATTTTAAAGATGTTTATAGTTTCATAAATTAGTTTTTTTTACAGAATAGGATATATCTTTATTTATAGAATAGGAATGTTAGCATTATATATATATATTGCCTACTATGTCAGTTTTGGAGCCCATTTTATCAGACGCTCATTTTTGCATAACTTACGAAAAACTTAATTATTGCAAAATTGCAAACAGTATTATAAAAACTGCTTATACTATCTGATAGAAGACACTTTTTAGTTTGTATTTATGTTTTTGAAGTTGTATTTTTACTTTTTGTTTAAGAAATATTGTCTAAAAACAAAGTGGTATGTCAGTATCGGTGACCATCCCCTACATAACGTTTACATATTTCCATATCCAAAGTATTTCGGCAAATAATTATGTCGTATAATTTGTTCCCGTATTAAATATTTTATTTTGTTCGCTATTTCTTAAAATAACTAAATAATTTTCTTCTTTAATTAATTTCGATTTATTTTACAAATATGGTTTTTTTCGTATACATGAGCGTTTTCATCTTTGATCTTGATTTCTTCGTGAAGTATATTGTACAGTCAATAATTTTTTGAACGATTATTATCGATTCATTCGCCATAAATTCTGTTTATACATACAATAAATCCAGATTCAATTTCGAACAGTGAGAGCGTTAAGGTAGGAGTTAGGGCGCGGCTCGCAACAAGTAGCTGGAAGCGAGCGGATATAATAAATGGTGTTACTGTAATCGGGTCTTCGTAAACTACCGTGCGAACTAGCCACGAGGAAATGCTTCCGCCAGTGCAAATGCCTCGGAAGTTTCTCGTCGATTGTTCACAAAATCGGCACTATTAATTCAATGCCGCGAATAAGTACATAGAAAGAACAGTTTTGCTGAAGGATATAAAAATTTAGAACAGATCTGAAAATAATTTTGTTGCATCCTTAAATTAATTATGTACAACGCCTAAATGTTGATGCTGCAAAAAGTTTTGACTTTCTAGCAATCAGTTTCAGCGTCCTGCACAATTATTTTGATAATTCAACAAAATTATTTTCAGATCTATATCTAACTAGATTTTTAGATCAGCAAAACCGTTCTTTCCGTGTAACAATCAAATCCAATTACTTTTTTTTTTTAGAATATTGTTTCACAATATATTATAGGATATTTGCCAGAATTAATAGCAATGTTCAAACAAATGACCAAAAATTTATGAAACATTTAAATTATTAGCTTCATTGCTAATTAAATTATTAAATAAATTAATTAAATTATTAAATAAATAGTTCCATTAACTTAATATTTCTCGATATTAAGTATGAGTATTAAATATTGAATGATAACCTAAACAATAAATATTCAACAATGAGAATATTATAATAGATGCTAAAAATGATAATTATTTTTCGAAACAAAACCATCATATGATAATATCATTTTAGATAATCGTTAAAATAATTAAAATAATTTTTTATTCCGCGGGTTATAAGAATCGCCGCATATCCATACATTTTCCAAGAAGCGAAAGGAAAAGTAAAAGGTTAGGAAAAACCACGCAGCGCCATCTTTTTAGACATCTGATTACGGCGTTTAGGGGTTGCAACTTTGCAAGATGAGAGTTGCAAGATTCCTTTCAGCTTTCATAATGAAAAAAAAGGAATGAGATGAGAAAGGAGATTAATCAGAAGTTGATTATGAAGAGATCCAATGATGGATGAATTTCTGACAAGAGAGGAAGAAAAAAAAATGCAAACAAGATAATACAGTAGAATAGAAGATGGAACGCGAAAGGGTCCAGAATATGAAGGAGCAAGCGAGAGAGCAAAAGAGAGTGCGCAAGAAATGGAAGCGAAGATCGAAGCACAGGGAAATCAGGCTGCCATGAAAAATTCGACTATTCAAGACACACCAAAGCCGAGACGATCGAGTGAGTCCTGGTAACACCCCCCTGGGAAAAGGAGTTTAGATATTTCCGGCAACAGAGAAAAAAAGAAAACGCGAAGAGAGGAGAGAGATGCGAATAAACTGGTCAGAAAATAGGAGAGGAGGTGTAGTTTCGCCGGAACCCGATCGGCCATCTTGGTCGCGTGCCACGTGACACGGGCGTGGCGTGACGTCATCTGCGATCAATAATGACGAGGTGCGCACGAGGGAAAGGAAGAGAATCCCCGAAGAAGGCGGTAAAGAGAAAAGAAGAGAAAAGGACAGAGAAAGGAGCGTATTTCTCGTAATATTTTGACTATAAGAGCTCCCCCCCATCGTATCATCCCCCCTCCTTTTCACGACCCTGTCTTTGGACAAACCTGTCGCATTTCTCCCAACACTTACCCCTCGGGAAATTCACGTTATCCTCTTCCGGCCTGCGCGCGAAACGAAATTCCCGCTGCGATTCTATATATATTGTGTGTGTGTGTATATATATATATATATATATATATATATATATATATATATATATATAGCCGGAGTTCCCAAGGGTTATTCAAGAAATCTCATCCCTTCCCTCGAAATGTTCATTTTTCAGATTTCAGAAGACCTGCACGTTTGATGAGTCTTTGAACCGAACGAACCGAACTATGATTGAGTTCTCCTCACATCAGAATATCGAATACGAAAATTATCTTACATCGTGAATATAATTTAGGAATATTATAAGCAAATTGAGAGTGGAAAAATTTTCTTGCCGAAAATTCAGAAATTTCAATTCGAGAATTTACCGCGATTTTGCGTCAACGTATATAATGTTTCGACATATGGCATTTGCTGCAAGCAGAGGCAAAATTTCTTTTTCGCCCATTTTTTCCAATTTTTCGACAAAGGATTTCCAAGATTAATAGCATGTCGTGATACTGTTTTATCGTAAAATGCCAAACGGCACTAATCTATTTGTAAATTTAATCTATTAATATCAGCACGGTCATTTGTGTTCTATATGTATACAAATATAATCATAAATATATATATTTTTAAGCGAGTCGAATGCAAATAATTAATGTAATTATTGAAAAGTAGATTCGTATTTTGCATATTTCACGACTTTAATTGCGAATATCATGCGGTCTTATCGAAAAAGCATCGACTTTCGTTATACATAATTATTAAGGGCGATAAGGGTTTCCTCAGTGAATGATATTAAATGATGGCGAAAGAGAGAAAAAAGGAAGAGAGAGAGAGAGAGAGAGAGAGAGAGAGCGCGCGCACTTGCGTGTGCAATAAGTGTACTGTATGCAATATCGTGCAATCCGGTGCGAAACCGCAGTGCGGTTTATTAAAGTTAGGAACGGCGCCAGAAAACGGCGTGGCGTTGAGGAAAAAAAAGACCGTCGCCGCTCGTATTGCGTGCAAACGACAGAACACGTATGCCCCAATCGAGTCCTGTTGCTAATAGTTAGCGACAGGACCTCGCAACAGTGGACACACAACGACGACGTGGCATACATACTACCCTGATTACGCGCGATTAGATCTTTCGCGACCAACTTGTTTATACAACGCGTTGATTTCTCTTCGTGTTTCATTGTCAGTAAGGGGATCTCTCATGAAAAAAAAGGCGAAGCTTGTACGAAATTATCTTGCTTAGATTGTGAAAATGAGTTAGATTATAAGTAAAAATCTCGGATAAATCAAACGTAGAAACTGTTTCCTTGTCTCTTTAATCTTAATATGAGTGCATTGACTTTTTATCATGTAGTACTACTTTCGTAAAAAGTAAAAAGTAGAGTAATCAAAGAAGAGTCACAAATTCCTCATTCTATAATTCCATGACGTTTCCCTGATTTCTAAACAAAGTTTCATGATTTTTCCCGACTTTCAATAATATTTAAAAATTTTTTGTATTTATGTTTTAATTTGGAAAACACACACACACACACACACACGTTAAATATTTTGTCGAAATTAATGTTGCTGACACTGCTTGCATTTCTAATTGTTAAATCGATAGTATTTCTTTAATTGTTAAATTGATAATATTTTTCAAAATTGCGTAGGTATAACGTATATTAAATTTCTTTAAAGCCAAGAATTTTAATTGTTAGAAAATTTTATAAATTTTCCCGACTTTTCCATGATTTCTCTGACCGTTTTCAATTTCCCTAACAATTCCCTGATTTCCAGTTTTGTGGCAATTTTCAATTTTTCCCCGAAAATAGTCGCTCGCGGAGAACGTTGGAAAAACGAATTCATTTTTTTTTTAATCGCGTTATTTGCGATCGACGGATCGCTTGTCGAATGTTTTGATTCGACTTTATCGAGGGGAATAGATCCGCAATCATTACACGCGCTCAAAAGCATCCCGTAATAAAAAAAAACATGTGCTTAACGAAGATAACTGATGAAAGTATTGGAAAACGGCACCACACCGAGATGTACAAGCGCTACTACAAAATCAATATCCACAACGAAGGGGGAAATATGCCTGCGAAACGCATCGAGAAGGAGAGGAGGTACGACAAGTCTCACGTTCAGGATGAGGTTTGCTCCTGCTACCCTCCGCACGCACACGCCCTTTCGAGTACACGAATCCACAAGAGTAACGCACATTCTACTACAAGTTGTTACTTAAGCTTTTAAGCCTTAAGCCGTACGAAATCGACACAGTCACAGTTGAATGTGAGAAGAACAATCGATTATGACTGGTCAATTTCTTAAGACTTAGGTAATATGACTTGTTGCAGAATGGATTTAAAATTCAAGTTCCAAATTGTTCTATTTTCTCTTATTGCTACAAAATTTTTTTATATTTCCCAAAATAATTTTCGCTTAAATAATACAATTTAAACAAAATTTATAAGCATCCCCTTTATACATAATTTATAAATTTCTAACTGATAATTTGCAGCCGAATTAAACAGACCATTATATTTTTCGAAATTATAGTTATTAATTGTTTTGTATATTAAAAAATGTTGAATTTAATTCCTTCAAAGAATGGTCGCCACTTACTATTTTGCGGAGTCGTTCAACTGATACTCATTGCTCCTACCAAAGCACTCCTGCACTCCATTATCGTACCACAGCCTCTTCATAGCCGCCAGCAATTCTTCGCTAAAGGGCTCGGTGTCTTCCATTCTTTGTATTACGTCGAATACCATTTTTGCGTCCGTCTGGAAGCACGAAAAACATGTAAATCCTTATACCCGAAATATTCTTATCGCATCGATATATTCCCATCAATATCTAATTACTCTACTATTATAAAATAATAATAATTAATGAAAAAATAATAATAAATAATAATTAGTCGAATTTTTCCTTGTAATCTAGTTTGCACGCACATTTGAAAAATTTGTGTTAACTTTAACATATTTCACTTGTTTTAAACAAAATTTTTGTGTTAATTTAACACAAAAGAAATATGTCAGAAAATAACATAAATATTGTGTAAAAAAATTAAGACAAAAATGTAACATTAACATAATTTGTAAGTAAATTGTGAAAGTCAATTTTTTCAGTAAAATTAACATTTAGAATACGTTCAATTAACATGTATTTTATTCATTCATCTTAAAACTTTTAAACATTATTGTTATTTGTTAACTGTTATAAATTATATTATTTTAACACTAAGAAATGGTGAATATTAATTCAACACAAAATATTTAAATAACATAATGTTAAATTAATCAAATAAAAAATTAAATTAATTACATTATGTTAAAGTAACACTCGAATATGTTAAAAATTTCACACAATATTTTAACAAAGATTTGTGAGTGAACTATTTTCAACACAAATACAAAATGTTGTTTACTATGCAGGTGCCAAGTAGAATTTTATTTCTGGCGTAAAATCAATATGATTTACATAATGAATGTTATATGACTGTATTTTAAATATAACAAATAATCATAATAAATTTTTGACAATTCATCTATAATATATTCTCGTTTCAGATATTTTATGATCTTTTATTCCACGCACACACACACACACACACACACATGCAAAGAATTATAGGAGTTGTATGGTATTAAGGAGAGATGATCAATAATTATTCGTACGATCTTGGGGGCACGTATCCGGCCAGTCAGATCGCCTTACACGATCGCGCTTTAGACGGCTAATCAACCAGGCAACACGTTATGATTCGCCGTTGAATGCTCCATTCATTAGATAACGTCGGCATGTAGTAAACCACATTCTGGATGTCATGTCATGCTTCACAAGTTAAAATGGTCGATACACAACATTTAAATAACATACGAGATATATGCAACTGATATGCGTGTTATTGAACCGTTTTCATAATTTTGCATTTGACATTTCATTAAAATTAAATGAGCGATACGAGCATGGATGTATCTCGAGTATGGATGAGCTATATAAAGACATCGTTAATAAATTACATCGGAAATAAAAAGTAAATTACCGATGATTTCTGCGCATGTAATCCGATCTTTTTCCAATTTAATTGTTGACAAAAATTTGTGAAAATAAGAAAATTGTATTCGTTTTAATAAATAAGTGCTATAACACATTGACGTGATCGAGCTGGAAGTATAAAACAAAGTTAAAAATTTAAATTTAAAATTCAATGAAACGCAGACGTGTGTCAAACGTAATAGGAATTTACCTTGAAGTTATTGGGTACTTTCCAACAAGAGACATAAATGACACAGTGTAAGGCTCTGGTATTACATTTGTCGTACGACAAATTTTTTAAGCCTGTTGATTGACTATAGGATAGGAAAATCTGAGATTTTTTCTGTTCTGTAGCCAATAAAATGCTTGAAAAATTTATCGTACGACGTAATATTACAGGTTTGCCACAAAACTGGAAATTAAGAAAATCAGGAAAATATCAGGAAAACTGAAAACGGTCAGAGAAATCAGAGAAGTCAGAAATTTTATAAAATTTTCTGAAAAATTAAAATTCTTGGTTTTAAAGAAGTTTAATATCATCATAACATCAATCTGATTTTAATCAAACACCATGGATTTAAAATCCATATCATATTTTAATATTAACACCAACACAGTGAGAATTAATAGACACCGCATGGGTGTTAAATCCACACCGATATTTTTTAGAATGTACTTGACAATTAAATGCAAGTAGTATCAACAACATTAATTTACATTGCTATATTAAATT
Source organism: Mycetomoellerius zeteki (assembly GCF_001594055.1). Lineage (NCBI taxonomy): Eukaryota > Metazoa > Arthropoda > Insecta > Hymenoptera > Formicidae > Mycetomoellerius > Mycetomoellerius zeteki. The sequence continues at coordinate 544,582 of NW_017256980.1, read as the reverse complement.
AATCTCTCAACCAAATAGTTGACGATTTCTAAATCAAGATGAAACTACAAAAAATTCAACATATTATTAAAAGCATCAGAGAAAATCATGAAGTTTTTTTCTGGAAATCAGAGAAAAGTTATAGAATGTTAGAATGAGGAATTTATTTCAACCTGTATTTATAGCTTAACAGCGAATCATTTCATCTTTGTCTAATATTAGCAACCCACAAGAATGTAATAATAATTCACTGTGTTACACTGTGTCACCTATGTCGCTTGCTGGAGAGCGCCTATTTTGAAGTAACATCTAAGATGTGCGTAGCGCATCACGCGTATTATATTTCAAATTTATAGTTCTACGGAATCTCTCCCCGACAACAAACTCCTATTTTCTCAAGTATTTGAACAGACACAAATGCACATTACCTCTCGCTCGTTGGTTGAAAAGCTGATGCCCAGATTAGGCATTGCTCTGAGAATAGCGATTAGAGATTGTATCGTGTTACTGTATACGACGGGTCTGTACTGCTTGAAGTCTTCCGGCGTGAAGCCGCTCTCGTGGATAATTCTGAAAGCAGAATCGCACTCGCGTTAGCACGTCCGCAAGGTGAAACACGCACACAGGATGTCTCTCCTCTTCGTAAATATTAGGATAAGGATGGTTAGTTTAAGACAACATTTACTTGTAAAATAAGGAAAGAGGGAAAAGACTACACTTAAGATTGAAGCAATTTTCTGGAAAAGCAGAATATGTGTCGAAGGAGGTGTAATATCGATACTCGTACTTATTCGATACGATTCGAATGAAGTAGACACGTGGACATCCTCCACTTGATTTAAGCGCCTTCGGCTCACTCGCAAAGGAGTTTGAAATCGCGCTATAATATACGCGTATCACGTGCGCAACGGCTCGAATTAATATATGCCACGTAGTGCACCCTGTGTAAACGCATATATGAATTGCAATGCGCGCTACACTCCGTAACTTACATGAGTGCCCATATATATCGTAACAATGTTCGGAGTCAACACAGGTGAATTATAGAGTCGGCGCCGCTATGTATACAAGTGAAAACATGGTGTAGCATTACGTGGAATAGATCTATGTTCGTACCAGCGGTTAAGTATACTTTTCTAGGTATAATCACTCGCGAAAAAATATTCTAGATATATTTATGTAATTATATAATTTATAAATTTTTTATAATTTAAAAAAAATGTAAATTTGGATTCAGATAATATACATTTACATCCAAGAGAAGCCGAAGGACTTTTAAAAAGTTAATTTACTTGTACAATATTATTCTAGCATTAATTAATTCTCTTTTGTCGTATACGTCATCGTGTACAAACATTCGAAGAATTTTAATTTCTTTATTAAACACATATCCTTGATTTTCCTTTCTAGGTGTAAAAAAAATTAAGAGCGAGCAATCCGGACGTTTTAATTAACGGATATTAATTATAATTTGTACAGCAATATTTTCCAATGTAATTCCCATCGTCGAAGTGACTATCGCGCAAACGTTACAATATTTAATGGTATGTTATATGTATCTCAACAAAGAATATTGCATTGTCCATTACGTTAATAAATGATACAGAAACAGTGTAGCGGCGTTCGCTGTTTCGAGAGTAACGATATTAACGAGACGACACGGAGAACGCTATATGTAATACGCACGCATACGCCGCTAGATTTATGACTGCTCGCACGCGAGAAGAAAAACCGGCTACATAAAAGTGTGCGTAAAATCACGCTTCGCTCGTACTTTAGTCTCGAGTACCGACTGTTCCTTGCATTATGCGCATCCATAAATTATGCAACTGCGGTGTACAGGAGATACGGTTGTATGAAAAGAAGCTTGTTTTAAGAACATTACGAATCTATAATTTTCTAGGTTTCGTGTATAATCCTATACAACGTGATAAAGTAACTATAACATCTATCGTTTTTAACCTCTTTTTTTCTAATATAACATTGATAATATATCAGGATTTCTTTATAAAGAAGTAATAATATTTCGAAATTGTAGTCCATGGAAGATCTTTGGCATTTTTATCCAATATGTTCTATCTAATATGTTTTATCCGGCTTAAAAAAAAAAGAAATATAATTAACTTCGAAAATAAAAATACTGAGAATCAAAAAGAAAAGCTCCTCGATACTATCTAGATACGAAGAGCATCCCTATTCACAACTGACAGCTTCCCTTCCATTGGGAGAGCACGCACAGCGGTAACTTTGTTCGTGGGACCCCTTGAACAGGGCCCATTCATGGCGCAGGTCACAGGAAGAGAGAGACACCCCACAGAGGGAATATGCTAATCTACACGAGGAAGAAGGGGAGAGAGAGAAAGAGGGAGGGAGAAGGAGAATACGGTGCCAACATCTCGGACGAGCGCGCGTATCACGCAACAGCTGCTGCCCTCGGATACGCGCGAGCGTATCGTAACACTGCGAGTATCGATCTTCGAGGCGAGGCAACAGTTTGCCTCGAAATAATGCCGATGTACGGACGCGAAAAGATTAATCTATTATTTGCACACGCGAGAGATGGACACGCGCTATTATTCGACGTTCTGCTTACTTTCGAAGCGCAGCAGTGATAATTCAGAAAATTGCGCCTCTCTCTCTCTCTCTCTCTCTCTCCCTCTCTGTGCAAAATACAGTGTAAAGAAGTTCGGATATAAACGCGACTTGAGATTTATTTAATGAAAAAATTATGTCCTTTTAAAAATAATCAATATAATATATATATTAAAAATTATCAATATAATTACTCAATTGTATAAAGACAAATAGTTAAATCTCAAGGGTTAAGAGCAACAGCAAGTTGAAATATGCCAATGTTTTAATCCATATAAACAATGATAAATATACGTTTCGACCAATACATTAAGATCATTTTCAATGTTAATAATAACCTAATAATATACATAATAAAAAGAAACGTTTCTAAACCTACATGATAACGTACTTAATTCTAAATTAAATTTGAATTTAACATTCATACAATAAAACCTGTTATTTTCTTCGTCTCGCAATTAGTCATTAATGACTGTATGGATTAAAATATTGGCAACATTAATATTTCAACTTGCTGTAGCTCTTAACCCCTGAGATTTAACTATCATGTCCTTTTGATAATACTTACATAAAATAATAAATAAATGCGCAATCTTCCAAGTATTTTTCATGTGAATTTGTCTATCAATAATTTTGCGCGATATTCTTTCTTTTTTAGCACAGTTGTTATATATATATTTTTCAATGAAATCCCTAATAATAATTTTGATTGAATTAAGAAGATTTAGATCATCATTAAGATTTAGCCAAGTAGCAGAATTGCGAGCGAAAAATACTTTTATTATAAACAATGAAACAAATCTTAAATAATTTAATTGCCAAGTGAATAAGCGCATGCGTTATGATTCAAGTCACTTAACTTTTAGTAAGCAAACTGAAACGTACTTAATTAGAAATCTGACTCATTTCCGACCAGTTATTAAGTTATATCATTCAAATTTAAGCAGCATCGTTTTTGGATGGAATAAATCTCTCGCGAAACAAAAATCGATTAAGTGAAAATTTGATCGCTAAAAATAGTAAAACTAAAGACAGTCAGGATTAAATTACTATTAACAATAGTAAAAAATAAGAATAAAATAAGAATACATATTTTTATCATTTTTTTAGAAATAAAGATATACTTGTTTTATATGGTAAATTAAAAAACAAATATAATTTACGTAAAATTTAAAAATATTTAAAAAGACATTCTGATTACATATAAAAGATATTATATAACTTAGATAATGAAAAACAGAGAAGTTCGCAGAATAGAATTTAGAATTAAAACAATTAAAGCTGAACTTTAAAATATAAAAATCTGGCGATCTATTCGAGGATCAGGAAAGGAACGTGGGAAAGTATTTCTCATAATCAGTCTGCAGCTGACTGATGAGTGTTCGCAAATTAGCATTTCCGTGACGTCGCGAAACATCAAAGGATGCGAGAATTGCAGACATCGCATTGTACCATTATATCCACAACCCGTTCTTGACGCATTCTTCGTGTCGTCTCATTTTCCAGTGGAAGAACCATTAAATTCTCGGGTAACGAGTCCAAAATTCATCTAATTACGCACATACATGCACGAGATGAATCATTCTCATAACTGCGTGCGCTATAATTCTGAGTAAGTTTCCGTATGATCCACAATTGTATTTTTTCGTAAACTTTACAAGTTTGCTTCTCGCAATCGTTTGAATGATTTTATTCAATCCAAAGTTTTTCAAGATTGACAAATGTAAATTGGAAGTTGTTACATACACGAAAAAAAAAATATTTAAACAACTAAAAACTGATTCATACACACACACACACACGCGCACGCACGCACGCACGCACACACACACACACACACACACACACACACACACAGCCAGTATATAGTCATTCTTCTATGTTAAATTAACAAAGTTATACAGCTGAAAATTAACGATTATAAATAGTCATATTTGTAATAATATGGCTTTGTTAATACAGCAAAGATAACTTTTTATGAAAATCAATCCAATATATAGATCAAAATTTTTAACAAAACGTGCTAGCTAAAATGGCGCATACTTTCCGTACTGTAATGAAGAAAACTTGTTACATTAGCAATTTTCATTGTAGCCAAGAATTAATTGAATTAGCATAGTAATAGTTGCTTACAGACATATAATTTCTTTGTTAAACTATCAAACCTTCTTAGTTATAAATATTGAACTCGCGCGCGCAGCAAACTATAGCTTTGCTGAATCAGCTAATCTATTTTTTCCGTGTAGTTAACTTGGTTTTAATTTAATTGGTGTAATCGGGAACGGTCGATGTGTGTTAGGAATAAACAATACATATGGATGTAATCACGTTTCAATAATAGAATCCCCCTCCTCCAAATGATAATTAGCGCATGTAGCGCGAAGCGCTAAGACGATTATACTTACTTCATTTGTTTCACGATCGTACTCTTGCCGGACTCGCCCGCTCCTGAAAAAAACAAAAGAGGGGCATTAATAACTGAGAGCGATCAAGTCTCTTACGATTGCATATCGCCGAATTACGTTGCAAAATGAACTTTGCGCGTTGAACAAAGGAAAGATAAGCCTCTTACTTTCCATTTAATTCTAAGCGGAATTTACTCGGGAATTTACTTTGAGACTTATAATTCCAGAACTATCTTTGATGACATTTTGTATCAAACGTTGAAAAATTGTGGCGAATAATCCCTGTTTATTAAATTATCATCGAAGAAAGTTCAGTTAAAAGTTCGTCAAAGAATTATGTGTATTAAAATTTGCAGTGATAGATTATCTCGTATATTGGCCGTGTTTCTATATGTGATGCCAGTACAGTGAAAATCTATAGTTCACGTTACATATACTATGGACTTTCAATACTGGCAGTATATATCAGAATACGACTATTAACTTGTATATTCATTGAATTGTATTAAAAAAAAAGTAAAGACGCTTCTCGTAAAGTCGACGACATTAAATTGTAATTTTCTATCAATAATTTTATAAGAGAAATGATCTCACGCAGACATCACTAAAATCGGATCGACGAACGCATTAGGGCAGAGTCATATCGCAAAATATGCCGCTCTATATAACCGGATACGTCGACGGAACTCGCTTTTCCTGCTTACCGCAAGCCTCCGCTCTCCCACTTTTAAAAGCACTTCCAGCGTAAGTAGCCATCTATAATAGCTACTCAACGGTTAGAGCCCCGTTTAGCATCAACTGAATACACGTGAGATCTCAAGTAAATGCGCCCTGTAAACGGCGACCGGGAAGAAAGTAGTTTATCTCGAGATACTGACGATGATCCTCGTCGCGTTCTCGCCGAGGTAAAATATTGACTAGAGCCAAACGAGTTGTAAATTTGTCTAGAACTCGCCGAAATCATCATGTTCACCATCGCGACTCTTCTAACTTCTAAGTTCTATTTTACTCCGATAAAGTACGAGTAGCTTTTAGTATTCAGTAAAACAGTAGGCGCTACGCCTCGATAAAATAGAATAAAATAAAATCCAAGCACTCTATTTTAGATAAACTTAGAGAGCTCCCGGTAACGCCTGTATTAAGTTCTATGTTATAACTTTCATAATTGCATACGGAAAAAACGATTTTGTTGAAGTATCTAAAAATTTAGCTAGATGCATCTGAAAATAATTTTAATGGATTATCAAAATAGTTACGTAGGAAACATAATAAACAATGCTACAAATTATTTCGACATTCTAGCAATCAGTTTCCAACATAATTATTTTAATGATCCAACAAAATTATTTTCAGATCTGTATCTAGCTGAATTTTTAGATACCTCATCAAAACCGTTCTTTCTGTATGGAACGAAGAAAGTTAACATATAAAATTTAATATAGGAATTATCGGGAGTTCTCTAAGTACAGTTTATCCAAGATTTATCTAAAACCAAAATCGAAAAAGAGTGCTTGGATTTTGTTTTATCCTATTTTATTTTACTTCAGCAGAATCGTCTTTTCCGTGCAGTCTGATTCATCTCCTGTACTATACTGCATCATATACTTTCGGGAACACGCTTATTATTCATACGACTGTTTGTTATACCGTTTTGGTATGATTTAGAGCCAGATCGCGTTTACTATGGCGCCACGGTAAAATTTGGCACCTGTCAGCCGCGTTTACTACACGCTGAAACTTTGCCGAAACCCAGAACTATAAATGATCGGTTTATCTTTCGAATCCGGTCCAGAAATGCACGTCGGTACGCATTACTTCCTGCAGCTGCGTTCTCATTCACCTGCTCTATTCGCGGAAATATGATGCGTTGTGAGGGCGCCTTTATCCATCACAAATATGATAAATGTGGAACGGAGATAATTTAGATAAATTTGAGTGTCCACAGAGCGCTGCAAGAGACAAGAAACTGTTTGCACTTCATTGACGCTATATCAGTTTAATATGAAATCAACCTTACATAGGAATATTCATGAAATACAAGAGAATATTACAAGAGAAAATTAATACCAGCTTTTGTAGATTAAACATAAGTAACATTATAAAACAAAGGAATAAATTTTATGAATTCGCGTGAATACATGAATTAGTATTATAAAAAAGCCATAGCTAAATTTATAAAAAAAGGCAGAAATATTTTATTCATATTTAATACAAATTTTATGTATAAAATATCACGAAGAAAAGTTCATTCAACAAATTTCCATATGTCGAAGATCGATTGGATATTATTTTTATTCATTGGCGATTAATTATTACTAAAAGCAACATAATATATATTTTATTGAAGTTGCAAATTCGTATTAAAAAATGCATCTGATTTTTCAATAGATGCATTTTATTGCAACGATATCTCTTTTAATAAAAATTTTTTATTTCGGAATATTTAGAAATAAAAAATTATTTTGTTCTCTTCAGAAATTCTACTCTTTTCGATTATATCGTAAATTACAGCAAATCCTACGCAATTCTACATGCAGTTGCATTATAACTCTGAATCGAAAAATGAAATATTAATTATAATTAAATATTGAATGCAACATAGCATACGGAAAAACACTTCACGTTGTTGGTTGTTATAAATTATAGGCTCCAATAAATTGTATTTTATTATGTTGCCCTCCTAACATTTTGGCCAGTTTCCCGCGCAAACATTCCGTGCCCTTTGCCATTTTACCACCGGTATATGCACTCGATATGCAATCAATGCCGTTTTTATAGTATGCTTAATGTTTACAAAATCTTTCATGACTTCCGAAGCAAACCGTCTATGTGAACTAGAATTCTCTCATAAATCCTTGGATATATTCGATGCATTTTGTATATAAAATACTTAGAAAATGTAGAAGATATAATATCTTTTTGATGTATATTTATTCAATCTTTCTGTAAATTCTCATAATTAATTGCTGCACTGAAATCTTAGAATCAATTTAAGTACATCGAAATAAGAAAAATTGTTTAGACAAAATTTCTTTGTGCTTCTAAATCTGAGCACAAATATTCGAAAAGATTGAAGAAATAATAACAAAAATGGAAAATTTTAAAAAAGATCCTGCCGTCATCACAAAACTGCAATAAAAAGGCTACATTTTCTTTTTTTTTTTTTCACGTATTTTTAACATTCTGTCTACCGACACGCTGCACTCAGCGACAAAGAAGGCGTCTCAGTCGCTGACATTTTATGCCATAGAGCTGCCCTGCGTCACCTTGAAATACGCAACGTGCGTTTGTATTTCGCAGTCGAGGTACCATTAATCGGATGAAAATACTCGCAGCCAATTTGCGCATGTACATACACGTACATTCGTCGGCGAATGACGTCACTGGTTACACCAACAAACAGGACCCATATTTCGCTAGAAAACGTATCTTCCACGGTGCTGGCACGTCGCATTTCAAGCTAACGATAGAATGTGATTTTTATGATGCACGGTATGTCCTCGGAAGTCTATCATCGTTAAAAATGAGAAGCCTTCAGCAAATTAAATTTACATAATTAAACAAGAAAATTTTACTTATCAGTTAAAAGCAAAACAATTTTACACTAAGAAAAACGTTTGGTTGAAATTGGACGAACTAGAAGATTCTGATTATATATCCAATCAGATTCTGATTATCTTAATTAGAATTCAATAGATTTAACCAGAAAATTCTGATTTGTTCATTTCCAACTAGAATTTTATTTTTAATACAAAAAATTGTATTGTATATAAATGTTATATAATAGTTATATATAATAATTTGATGATTTAAGAGCATCTCTAATTTTGTTAACACACAACCTTACAAATGCTTTCTAAAGATATCAAAGTAAGTAATCACTTAATATTTTTTGTACATTAATCAAAAATTAATTCGGGACATGAATGACCCATCGTATGTAGTAAAGGACCGAAAATCGTCGTGTGTCCTAAGGATTAAAAGGATGCGACGTGAGACATACCCAAAAAAATAAAATCAATATTGACACACCAGACACCAGGTATATTCTTTCGCAAAACGGAAAGCGAGAAAAGGCGAGAAGATAAATTGAAAACGTGCGAAGCAATTAGTACGCGGACCGATAAACGGAGACAATACGTCGGTGTATTTTATGCCACCTCCGCACTGATTTTGCCTCTAATTATAGCGCGAGGCCGACGAAGGATTTTTCATTAAGACTTCGAATTACAGAGGTATTACTAGCGCGGTAATATGTACAAAAGATGATAAATATTAATAATGGCGTTCGTCTTATTAATATCGATACAAAGACAACATGATAAAATATCAAATTTTTCGACACGTAAAGTGGCGTCTTCGATGAGATTTTAAGGTAAAAAATTTAAGTTTTAAGCCTTAAGCCATAAAAGATTGATCGATCATAGTCGATTATTCTTCTCACATTTGACTGTAATTGGTCAATTTCTTACGGCTTAAGGTTTAAGCTTAAGTTTCACGCTTAAAATCTCATTGTAGGCGTGGTTTAATGATACACCGACAAACAGAGTGAGATCATGAATGTATCTTATGTCTATATATTTGCCTGTGTTGTGCCTATAACGTAATCATTGTATGTACGTTATGCAATGCTTCCTCGTAGGAATTCTCCAGGCATGATTTAGCTTGAGAATTCATTATTAATAATTTAAGATCGCATCTCAATCTTAATTTCCATCTTAGGATGTCAACGGAACAAACAATTTATTCTATTGACATTCTAATCTTTAAAACGCTTGTACTATTATAGTTCCCGTACTTATTTATAATCATAGGATTTTGCTAAAAAAAAACTGAAAATCAGGAAAAAATCAAAGACATTTTTGCAAAATTTTCTGAAAATTAAAATTCTTGGCTTTAAAAAAATCTAATATACATACATGACACCTATGCAGTTTTGGACTACTAATTTAACAATAAAAAATGCAAGCAGTGTCAACAACATTAATAGTAATTTACATCGCTATGTTAAATTGATCTCTCAATAAAATATTTAACATTTTCTAAATTAGGACAAAAATAATACAAAAAATTTTTTAATATTATTCAGGGAAAATCATGAAATTTTGTCTGGAAATTAGAGAAAAGTTATGGAATTTTAGGATGAAGAATTTTTGTGACAACTCTGTATGACAATTCTATTCTGGAGGAACAAAAACTTATTACAAATATAATAATTCCCACATATCTATGTCAACGGAATAATAATAGCGTACATTTTCTCTTAAATTATGTCTGAAACGTTTCTGTCATCTAAAAAAAAATTCATTAGGCGTTCTGTTTCTGGTGGAATATACCAGAATAAATATGTTCCTGATGTGAGAGATGTGACTCAAGTGAACGAATATAAAATGCCGTTGAAAACCGCACGTTCCCAAATTATCCTCGTGTCGTCCGTATGCCTCTAGCTTTAAAAAAAAGTCTGGCGATAGATTTTCCCTGTAGACTGAAAATTTCATGGCTCTCATGTTCCGCAGCCCGAGGGATGCTGACACGTGGCAACAGTATGTGTCCTGGCAAATATCAGGTCTCCCGACAGCCTCTGTCGGAGCAGGTTCCCGACAGATATCCCAAACGTGGAGACCGGACGAAAAAAAAGAGAGAAGAAAAAAAAATCTGATTTATTTTTCCAGCTCTGTCTCCAGTAATCTCAACGCCGTCTATTTCGGTGGAAATATTTTTGGCGCGCGAGATCCACGTTGCATATCATTTATCTATCCCTGTCATTTCGGTTTTTAAATCGAAAAGTTCCTTCTCGATCCGGACTTGCGATTACAAGCAAACGAGATGCGCTATCGCGCGTCATCTCGGTCGCATCCCAAAGCGTTGACGTCACCGATGAAATGCCAACGTCATGATATCTGATGTCGACGCCAGTAATTATGCGCCTCGAAGCGTTCCGGCGTGAACTGAAAGAACTAACGTTGGATGAGCGATCGGGCATTACCCTTCCGCAATAAGGAGGAACACGCTTGTTGCGCCATTCTTCCGGTTTTACGTCGCGTTCAATTTCCTGCATGCTGTCGATTTAAAAAGCCGGCGCTTTATCCGCGAGAGGCGCTCGAACACGCGCGGGTATCAAGACGAATCGCCTTTGATCTTTTAAAGCCGGGATAACTTAGAAAAGAGTCTCGAAATATTATCGCAATCTGAATCTGAAGAATTCATACGTTTTCTCTGAATGACCCGATCAGACTCGAAACGCTATTTTTGTTGTATTATTGTTTAGCTCAATTATATTACAATATATCTTTAATTTAAATATTATTTTCTTATGATTCGTAGCCCTTCTCAATATTTCTATTATTAATTTATATTAATTGAACCATATTACACGATGTATTATAAATAATTAAATTTAATAAAACGCTTAAGTGTTAATAGCAGTACTACATAAAGTTTTAACATTCTAGCAATCGAAATTTAAACATCCTATATAATTATCTTGATGGTCTGAACAAAATTATTTTCAGATCTTTACTAAATTTTTAGATACTTTAGCAAAACCATTCTTTCCATGCGGACGGAACGTTTCGCTTTTTTTAGGAAAACATCGCGAATCAATTTCTGGCGTCACGTCGAAGGTACTATAATCGTAGAATTGCGATGATTCTTGCACGCGACGAAGAACTTTGACATAATTGGCTTGTGATTTGGCACGCATTTAGAAAGTTAGATAGATCAATAAAAACTCCGGAAAAGAGAGAGAGAGAGAGAGAGAGAGAGAGAGAGAGAGAGAGAGAGAGAGAGAGAGAGAGA
>NW_017256980.1:531195-532797 GCF_001594055.1 Mycetomoellerius zeteki | reverse complement strand
AATCATAGATCCATAGCTCATGAAATATCTAACGCAAGAGGGAAACGGTAGTGTAGATATAATACTTCGCACTGTGTCGTCGATATAATCGCAGTCGGTCGCCAAGTTGCGTGCATTATTTCCGACGGATAATTTCCCGATAATATTTATGCGATTTGACGAAGTTTAGCCTTCTCATATTTCAAAACTCTTACAATCACGAACTAAGTCTTCACGCAATTCTTTTCGACTACTGCATATCTGATCATATATTTTGTTAATTTTTTATATTGTTAATTCTTTGCGATGTTCAAGCGAACATGACAATTAAAATAGGTAAGATTTTAATATAAATTGCAACAGGCATAATCGATATTATAATTGGAAAGAACAATTTTACTAAAATATCTAAAAATTTAAGTAACAAATTCAAAAATAATTTTGTTAGATTATTAAAATAATTATATAAAAAAACTCAAATATGATGAGCAATATAGCAGAAAATTTTGACAGTCTAGCAATCAATTTGAGTGTCATATATTATATAATTATTTTGATAATACAACAAAATTTATTTTCATCTGTATTCAACTAATTTTTTAGATACTTCAGCAAAACTGTTCTTTCCGTGTGTTATCATATTTCTTTCACTCATTACAGTTTGTATCTCAGCACAAGTTGCAACCCTGAAGTGTTTTACGCCCCTTCTGCCTTTTGTAGTTATTGTTCTAATACTGGTATCCACTACATTTATGTTGAATATACAAGTCACCAGATCCAAATCAAATAACTACTTGTTTATCTCTTCTGCTTGACCTGTTTCCGCATAATGTATGATAGCGTTATTTTTACAGTAATTTTAATTTAAATGATAAAATTCTATAAAATTTAAATGATTAACTACAAAAAAAGAAACACTTGATAAAATATTTGAAAATCCATAATCATTCAATTAACATATATTTCTTATTTAATCCTGAGAAATATAGATGGGAATCATAGATTTTTAAGAGATTACGCAGAAATTTAGACTCAAATTAACAAAGCATCTACTTTTATATAAATTTTATATCATCTAATTTTATTTCGATTTTACATTGAATCATGTGTTCCATGCTAAATAAAATAGTGAGCAAGAATTTTGGATGTTAGCTGTGCCTTTTTTTCAAAATACTCATACTCAAAAATAGCATAGAAACATGTCTACACCTACGATTGTTATAAAATTTTAACGAGCATACATATCGCATTTATTCTCGCCAGACATATACTTCGAGATGAATAAAGAATAGGGATGTTCCGATCTCCAAAAGATCGACCTTCCCAAATGACATTAACAATTTTAAACTGATCTATTTTGCGAAAAATAATTTTTCTAACTAAAAGGAGCTATTTTAAACCAATCTCTTTGTAAAGAATCGTTTCTTTTTTTAACAAAGAGGGCTATTTCGAAGCATTTTTTCTTTACAAAAAGTCGATTTTTAGTGAATCAATCCGGAAATCGCACATCCTTAATAAAGAGTAACGACATACCAAGCAGCAGGAGTTTAATGTCCTTGGCCGCCTGGATACCATCCTCCTTGAGATTCTTCTCGATCTGCTTGCTGCGAGCCAGAGCGGCTC
>NW_017256980.1:494645-531109 GCF_001594055.1 Mycetomoellerius zeteki | reverse complement strand
CCAGCAGCTACTAAACAGCGCGGCCAGATAACGGCCCCGTCGCCACGAAGAGGGTGAAACGACCTCCGGGCGGAACTTCTTCTCCTCCACCACCACCACCACCTCTCTGCCTCTTTAATTCCGTTCTCCTCGTCGCACTTGGCACTTTCCGCGGCCGCGGCCGTCGCCGTCGTCACCACAGCAGCCGATACCACCACCGTCACTACAATCACCGTAAACACTTTCGCCACCGATACCACTAACACCACTATCGTCACTGGCACTACCTCCTTCACCGGTTTCACCGTCTCCTCCGCCGCCGCCGCCTCCTCCTCCTCCTCCTCCTCCTCCTCCGCCACCACCACCGCCGTCCTCCTCCTCGTCCTCGTCTTCGTCGTCTTCGTCTTCGTAGTCACCGATGGCAACCTTACTGGCAGCAACCGGCACCGAGTGGTCCCCTAACTACCTGGGCGACCGCAGCCACCCGTACGCGATTCTAACGACCGCCACACTTGCGTCGATTTAGCCGCGCGATTCAACAGCGCCTGCAAGCAGAAAGGAAGTAATCAGATAAATCCCCTAATCCTACCTGAGATTCCTAAGAATCTCAAAATGTTACAAAACTTGTGTCAATAGCTCAACAAATGTACCACTTGTAGTAACATGTGCTGTGGTGTGAATTGATATGGACTTTCTACAATATAAGCTGCATGACCAATCAAAAACCCCTAAATGCTAGCGCGACTTTTATTTTTCTAGGAGACCTGTTCGCGTTACTTAAAATCCCCACAAATTTTTATATTTAAAATGAGATAAACATATTGGGACATTGAAGAGAGAGAAAAAGCGAAGATGCTAAGTGCAAATATGAGTAAGCAACGCAATAGACATAAGATTTGTTTATTCATGTCAATTGCATTTAAGGGCAAAAACGCGTGAATGTCATTATTTTAGTACTGTGCATCTTCGAGAATACAACACCTTGCCTAATTCACCATGCCTTTACCTAAGCTTTAAGTCTTAAGCTATGAGAAATCAACCAACCATAGTCGATTATGCTTCTCATTCTACTGTTAATCCTTCAATTTCTTACATCTCAAAACTTAACTTAGGTAATGGCTTATTGTAAAAAGTCCAATAGATATAATAGACTTTTAAGTAAAAAAATTTGCTTTGATACTTAAAAAATTTTTTAATTTTCCAAGCATCTTAAATCTAGCAAATATATTTTCTGATATCGAACCAAATCAAATCAGAAAAATAACAAATAGATAAGGAAAGAGACAATACGGTCGAGGCTACATTTTGGTATCTTAATAATTTTTATATGTAAAAATTTATACATGTAAATAATATTTTTATGTTATATTTAAATAATACATCTTTTAGTTATATGAACTACATGTCTCTTACTCTCGGACTTGAAAAGTAATAATCATAAACCAAAGCTGAAAAAATAATATCAAAATTAAATTGGCTGTCGATTAATTTAATAATTAAAAATGAATCAGTGTATTATTACTGATTTCAGTGCCATAATACACTTATAACTGATATGTAATTATTAGCAAATATTTATCGTTTTCCAGTAAAAATACATTAATTCACTTTTAGAGATTATAATTTCTGCAATGCATTTTAATCTACAGAAAACCTCTAAAAGTGAGACTCAGTGTATTATTACTGAAAAATAAATATTCTACATTTATATCTGATGATTACATGTTATAAATGTAGAACTGAAGTCACTGATTCACCTTTAGAGAATACATATAAAAATATTATTAAGTACCAAGAGCCTCAATCGTATTGGCTTTTTCCTTAGTTATTTGATTTATTCATATAGTCTGGTTAACTTATTGGAAAAATAGCAGTTGATTCCGCATTACATGTTGTTACATGCGATTTATCAAACGATTAGAATAATCAATTATAAAACCTAGTCTTGGGATTAGATCACTGGTATCGATATTGTTTAGCCAATCACTTCACTAAACTTCACGAATAATGCCGAGAGATACGAAGAAGAAAGGAACAACACTCGTTTCCGCTTTTCTAGCGACAAGTATACCTACGATCGCAACTTGGCAGATCGCCCGTGTTTGATATGCTGAAAGGTTCTCAACCAATCACCACTGATAACGTCGTTTGTTCATCGTATCTCGTTATTATTCCTCGGCGCGAGCCGGGTAATAATTTTATTAGGCTGGCGTATCGTAACCGCTCGATGCGATTTAAGACCTTGTCACTGAGCATGAATCTGATCTAATGTCATTAGCCATAGTGAATAAAAGACTGAATTTCGCAATAATAAAAGAGAAAATAAATTAATAAAAATACATCAAATCCAATAAATAAATTTTGGATCGTCAACGTTCTTATATTATTAAGTAAAATATCCTGCAGTTAACTCAAAATGATACAAGATCTAAAAATATAATATAGTTGACGAATTCCAGAAAAAAATGCTATTCCATATGTAATTTTATTCAGCTTGTAAATAATTAATGGAATAGTTCTCGTTTGATTAGACATGATAGTAAAATAGATTTATGTTCAATCAACCTAGTCTAACGCAACTCACAAAGGAGTGTTGTTGCGTGGAAATGACGAATTATAATGAAATAGAAATCAAATTGTGGGCCTTAACAAGTTATTTAAGAAAACTCAATCTAAGTTTCCTTTTCTAGTTACTAAGAACAAACCTAACTTAACCGAAGTGAAAAGACAGCAATGCTAAATTAGATTCTCGATTTAATTATAATTAGATTCCGGCAGCGATCGCTTGGCAATTTTATAAAAAAAACTGATTTTTTTCTTATTTTAATTTTTAATAAAGACGATTTATATAAATTTTCGGACATCAAAACCGTTTTTGCCGTCTTTGAATCTGAAAATCTTAATCTTAAAAATAAAACACACACGTCAATAGATACTAATAATAAAAAAATGGAAGTCATAAGTTTTTGTTTTGCATGTTAAAGTATCTTTTTTACTTCAACGCGCGAATATTTCGATAACGTCGGAGACATTAAAGTACCGATGACAGTAATCGTGCAAAGTATAACAAAAGTTCAAATGGCTATAAAACTGCAACAATGTTACAGTAACGTTTGAAAAACGATGCAATCTAACGTCCATTTCTATCAGTGTAGAAACTTTAATTTCTTTAACTTACTTTTCATCTTCTTCTATGTAGTTCTAAGAGTTAGAAAAAAATATGAAGAGTAAATTAGTCCAAGACTAAAATTAATCTTCATTAGAAATAAGCCTAAAAAATTATTTCATCGCCGTCGCAATCTAGATGAATAAATTCACTAATTGCAAGATCGATATCTACTTTCCGCTTGGGATCGAATGTATACCGATTTATCTTAAAAGTATCATATCTCCATAAACAATTTTAATAAACAATGCCGTTAGCTTTTTGCCGGCTCCAGGGCGCTCGGTGTGTACATCACCACGAAATCGAAGCTCGTCGAAATGGTTCCGGTTGCGTTAGCTGAATTTTTAATTAGCGAGAAACACAGTCGCGAGCTGGGAATATCCATGGTTTATTCGTTTGTCGGATTGCACGTACATCTTCGCAAGCACGGCATTACGTGGAAACACACCGGCGTATACGATCAATAAAATGCAACGACCTGATATAATGGAAGCGATACGCGTCGCGCTTCATAAAATACCATCGCCGGCATAGTCAAGCTAAAATACGTTAAGGAGACGTAACGCGCGAAAAAGTCGGGCGAAAGTCGGTGAATTGTAGTCCCTTCGATTTATCGAGTTTCTCACGATCGACGAGTTCATCTCTCCGGCCTCTCCCTCATCCACACATACAAAAGACACTTACTATACGCAAATAATAATTATTTATTTCAAGTATTTCAAAAATTCGTATATCCGCAAATTCTATCATAAGTTCATCACAAGCATCAAATTTATTCGAAATATATTCTGAAAATCCTAGTAAGTTTAATACATATATCAGTCAAGATTATTAAATTAAAACATTCAATTTGCTATTATATAAAAAGTCGCTTCTTCGATCAATTTTATAATATTCTTCAAAAGAAAATAAATTCTTGTGTTTTGAGTACCTAATAATAAGTTCTAAAATTTGTAATAAGTATATTTTGAGATTATTATAAAAAAATATTCTTTGTTCAAGTAAATGTTATTTAAAAGGAAGAAAATAAATTGAGTGATCACTTTTCTTAGCAGTAGGATTTTTTCGTGTGCACCTATCTTCTCTAAAATAATTAATTAATGTGCAACACGGAAAGGAATATCTTATGATATGCGAGATGAATTTACTTTAGCCAAAGAGTTTCATTTGTCATGAATATATTTTATTTTGCACGAGATATGCTGATCATTATTCAATCTAAAAGATTGCTTAATTCAAGAGAATTAATTACGCAGTAATTACACAGAATATTTAATTTTATAACGTAGATTCTTTATCGCTCGCACGACTTCTTTCGCGCCGTGCTTGCGAAGTAGCGCGCAGTAGTTTTAGTGCGACAGGAGAGAAAGGATCCGAATCCTCAAGCAACTGCATAAGTCGTTATGCATACTTGAATATCTGAACATCTTTCACATTTTTTTTCATATAATTTCAGAGAATAATTAACAACTCTATAAGTACCGTGATGTGTGCCTAAATTAAAAATACTATAAAATTTATTATTGAACCTTTTAATAATTAATCTATATATTATAGTGAAAGATATCCAATTTATAATTTATTATTTACATTATAGAAATGTGCTTAATTACACTATTTTTTGTTTGTTCACAAATAACAGCTGAAATTGGATCCCTGATTGTAATCAATTATCAGAAGATAAAAAAGCACAGGATATTATATTTATTATAAATTTTGAAAATGTCTCTGATAACTTTTATAAAGTAAATGAAATTTTTCTGATAATTTTGCCACGGTTATTTCCGATAACGATTTAAATGCAGCAGCGATACGGCGTGAAATCTTTTATTGATTATGGTCACGCGATGGATATTCCAGATTATATCTGAAATTTAAAACTATTAAAAGATATAAACGAACGCTTCATCTCGCGTCAGGTATGTACGTCAAAAGGAGATTAAAATACAAATGTACAAAAATTATTGTACTTTATCGAGAAATTGTTTCCTTTTTATATTCCAGAAACTGGAAATATCCCTCCTCCGTGACTTTAACGAAAACATTGACCCACGTGTATCGTGCATACCTGCAATTTTATCGCATCATGAACGACGTATCGCTGCTCAGTACATTCTACGTAGGCGCGAGGAGCCTAATTGATATTGCATAAAATAAAAATTATTTATGCCCATTCCTAACAATGTAGTTTAATTTTAATCTTGGTTCAACTGACTCTTAATTTTTTCTAGTTTCTAAAAATTATGCCCGTTTCTAACGTAGATTAACTTTAATCTTGGTTTAACTTAATTTTTCCTAGTTCCAAGAATGAGAAAAGAATAAAGAGCAAATTAAATCGAGATTAAAATTAATCTTGGTAGAAACGAGCATTAATCGTATTTTTCTACATGCTGTTCCTATCGCTATTTTTCGTGGAAGAAAACACGATAGCTAATCGTAAATGAGAGATAAATGATATAATAATTAAAAGACAGCAATATTTGAATCTTTAAAAAGCACAACTATCCTTGAAAAATCATAATTACTCCCTTAGTAAGTGATCTGGAGAAAGTTAATACCGAGTCACTCGAGCAAATGACGGATCGATTATTTCTAGGACTGTCCCCTTTAAGATACGAACATCAAATAATATCAAACAAATCAAATTAAATAATTCTTTTAAGTCTTTATTAAGCTATTATACACTACATTAAGCTATTATACTACATTAAACTATCTTATGCCCGTTTCTACAATGTAGATTAACTTTAATCTCGGTTCGATTTACTCTTCACATTTTTCTAATTCTTAGAATTAGAAAAAGATGAAGCATTAGTATAAACCGAGATTATAAAATTAAACTACATTGAGATAGAAATGGGCATTAGAATAAATTTTTCAAAATGCACCGGTGCAGACTTATAAATACGTACAGATGTGCATCGTGCAATCGTATAATTAGAGTTGTACACATCTACTGCCCTGAGCATTTAATCTTTGCGACAAAAACACGCGAGGGAAAGAATTAAACATATAAAGAGACTATATGAGACTCGTACTCGATTAATCCTCCAACTGCTACCCTTCTTTATCGAACTCTTATCGAACCATGAAACAAGAACATTTAACACTTTCAGCAGCAACCTCTTACATCTTTTTTTTTCAATTTCCAACCCCTATATTTCCGGAACAGAACCGTAGTAGTTAACAGGGATGTGAATCGAGCGTCAGTGTGCAGCGGAGTCGCGCGTATTCCAAAGGAACCAACCCCCGCCCTCTCCCTCTTTCTCTCTCGACCTCTCGTCCCCTTTTTTCTCTCCCTCTCTCGGAGCAGCTCGCCAGGGGTAGCTCTCGGTGTCACTGCGAGCGCACGCACAAACGGGTGCTCTCCCCAACGATCCGGCGATCCGTCGATACGAATCGAACGCGTACGTGTACGCACCTCCTTTCGCGTATCCTGGAGTGACGTCGGGATTCTCTCGTCGTCTCTCTTTCTCTCTTTCTGTCTTCTCTCCACCACTGACACTCTATTTTTTTTTCTCTCTCTCTCTCTCCCCCCTGTTCTTCCCGGAATAGTTTTTCACTCGGTTCGAGCTATTTGATCGATATTCCGGGAGAACGGTTTCCGGCAGGAGCACGGTCGGTGGTCCTGCTCAACTCGACCGAGATCTGGGAGGAGGAGCAGTTTAGGCGAGGCTCGACCCGCGCGCGCGAGAGAGAGAGAGAGGGATTCTCGTCCCAGCGGCGACGACGACGACGACGACGATGCTGACAGCGAGCACTCACGGCGCGAGAACGAGCGAACGTGCGTGCGTGTGTATGCGCGTGCGACAGATACGGTTCGTTATCGTGTCTCTCGCTCTCCGGCGCAGCGGCCGCTCTCCCTGTGACGGTTCTACGTCTGTCCGTTCGTCTCCCGTTCGTTCTCAACGAAAGGCGCCGATTCCGACCGAGCGCGTCGACTCCACGGTACGGCACGGCGCGCCGGGTGCTCGCGACCGAATGACGTCGGCGTCGATAACGACGACAACGACGACGACCGATCGCAAGGAGATCGAATGGTGACGGCGAGATGTGCCGACCGGAGATCCCTTCAGCCGTCAGCAGCGACAGTGACAGCGACGTCGACGACGGTGACTGCCGATTTATAGTCTCCGCCGATTATGCGATCGCGGAAAACTCGCGCGATCAGCGATTCTGCCTCTGTCCACCTTCGTGTGAAAAGGGAACGCGCGAAGGAGAATCGGGGTGGCTCCACGACCCTTCGTGCGCTCTCCCCGAGTCCGTGTAACGACCGAGGGCTTGCTGAGCTCGCTCTCGCTCGCGCGTTATTACGAATCTCGGAGGGGGATAAACCCGCGGACCCGGCAGCTGTGCTCCGCGAAAGTCGCACTCTCTTAACAGCGACGGCGAGCTGGACGCGTACTGGCGACGGAGTCGAGCACCGATCGGGGCGACCTCTCGCCCCGCCCGACTCCGCCGCCGCCACCACCACTATCACCGCCTCCACCACCGCCACCACCATCGCCGCTACCGCCACCGCCGGCATGCTGCGCTTGGAGAACAATCGATCCCGGGACCGGGCGACCCCGACACTCCTCGTCTCTGCCTCGTCTCATCACCTAGCCGAGACGACCGGCAATCGCTCGACCTCTGACCTCCAGGCTTCGAAAACGTCATCTTGGCGACATCTAACGACGCGCGGCGTCGCGACGCCACGCGACGCTACCTTAACCATCTTAAGATGTTATAAACCAATCGAAAAGCTTAGATGCTGTATTAGCGTCTTAAGACATTACTTAAGATGGTCTTAAAATAAGAACGGATTATGAATACCACCATAGTCAAGTTTTATATTTAAGGCCAGTATTCATAGTCAGTTCTTATATTTAAGACGATCTTAAATATAAGATCACGAACTAATCAGAGGACCGGATTAGCATCTTGAGACATTATTTGAAACAGTCTTGAAATAAGAACAGACTAAGAATTTTAAACTGTCATGAATCAATTAGAGGCTGGTATTCATAGCTAGTTCTTATTTTAAGAACGTCTTAAGTTCTTGAGTAATGTCTTAAAATAATGTAGCCCTCTGATTGTATTATGGCATCTTAAGACTATGTACTTAAGATAGTCTCAAATATAATAAGAATCGACTTTGAATACCGACTGCTTTCTGCTTCTATTCATTTTTATTATTAGACTGACACGAGAGATTCATTTTAAATTACGTTAGAAGTAATATTTCAACAATATTTAAATGAAATTATTACAATTAGATTTCAGTATACTTGTCTGAAGAGAAATTTTTTTTAATCCTTAGTACACACGATGATTTTCCGATCCTTTACTACACACAATAGGTTATTTCGTATCCCAGGTTAATTTTCATCACTTTAACAAATATACAAAAATCATTGATTAATTTCTATATACTTTAACATCTTTAAGAAGCATTTATAAGGCTGTGCATTTAAAAAATCGCATATAAATATTATAATATTCGTTTTTCAAAAAAAAAAAAAGAAATGTGCAGGACACGAATGACTCAATCGTATGTACTAAATGTTAATTCTCTTTTTATTCAGAGAACTTCAGTTTTCTAATTTTATTTAATACTGACTGGAAAAAAACATCCTTATTTTTATCATCGCTCTAATACTCAATACATCTACACTTTATCACGCAATATAGTGTCTTAATATCATCACGCATTGGTACTTTTAGTTTTGGTATTGCAGAGAATTGGATTGAATAATTAACTATATATACGATTTATCTACAGAAATGATCGACGTGATAAAAATTGCTAGAGTCTTGGGCAACACGAGAGGAAATGTCATACGGAGAAAATTTACATCTTTTCATAAAATGCTTTAAAATTTATACTCCTGATACACAATCATTTTGTTTTATTGCTAATAACTCGACGAAATGTTTTACAAAATTGTTCCTACAAAGATAAAGAAATTGTCAGACTTACCTTAACACATTATAACTTACGCGTCGCGAGGACGATCGATCATCACCCTCGATTTTACATCGCGACATTAGAGTAAGAATAACATATCCTAAGATCATCTCAATCCGAATAACGCACGCAATGATTTATGCATTCTCGCACAAGAAATGGATATACACCCAAACAAGACGCAATATCTAGAAGATGTCTTTACGGTGTCTTTTACATATCTTTTAGACAAGTATTTATCCCAAAAGACGTCTTTACGATGTCTTTACATGTCTTTTAGACACGCATGTTGTCTGGGACAGCTTGTTTTATTATCGGATAACATAATCGCTCTGATAGCGTGAGTAGTATTTAATAATCGCGTGAAATCGAAAACGCTTACACAATAAAATCGACACTTGGCGGATTTCCCGTCCTCTATTCTCTCGACCGAAATCTTAATGAATTCATTTATTTTTATCTTAATTGCACATCTTAATTCAAAGCAGGGATTAGACGCGGTCAAAATTTCACTGAGCTTTATCCACAGGCTGCCTCCCAAATGCAGCCAGCCTAATTCGCGATTCTTATTATTTCATTTATATTCATTTCTATCAGTGTAGTTTAATTTTAATCATGGATTAATTAACTCTTCATCTTTTTCTAGTTTTAAAAATTAAAAAAGGATAAAGAGTAAGTTGAATCGAGATTAAAGTTAATCTACATTAGTAGAAGTAGTGAGTATTAATCTCCCTAATTAACGTTCCTTTATTATCTCATTTAAATAAAAACCAGACGCGGATTTGGTAATTAAACTTCTT
Organism: Mycetomoellerius zeteki; assembly: GCF_001594055.1. Lineage (NCBI taxonomy): Eukaryota > Metazoa > Arthropoda > Insecta > Hymenoptera > Formicidae > Mycetomoellerius > Mycetomoellerius zeteki. The sequence goes on along the minus strand of NW_017256980.1, from coordinate 521,214 downwards.
AATAGACCATGAAAAATCACGAATTAGACTCAGCTACGCTCGCAAATCACGACGAAATCGCGACTCGTCGAAATTATATATCGACTTCGATATCTCCCTTTAAAAGATCGCTTCGTGCCGTCACTTCGCTCAAGCCGCTCGCGTGTGTTTTATTTATTTACATGGTACGTTACTTGGTATATTACACTCTGACTTTCTCTTGAAATGTCAGAAGCGCCTGCCGCCGTAATCGAAATCGAAAGCTCATGAGGATAGCCGAGAGTAGTGTGCGCCGCGATTTGTTTCACTCTACGAGGCAAGGATTCCTTCTCGAAATCCTCGCGGGAAACGACAAACCGCTCGATGTGCTAGGCTTAATCAGTCAGACAGAAAAATAAGAAACCCAGTCAAACGTTTGTTGCAATTTTGTCGACGAAGAGACACCAAAAATGCAAATTCTGTTATATTCAATAGTCAGCAAATTGGTGGTAAATATTACAAAATCTGTTGACGTAACACGAGAATTGTCGCAAAACTATGCGAAGCTTACTGATAACCTTATAGCAAATTAACGACAAGACCCGATCAAAGCTTTGCTCAGTTTTTAATTACAAAACAACGTAAATAAAATTTGTAAAAATAGCGCTTCTATTGTTAAAATACGTTCCAACCTACTCAGAGCTTAGAAATAATTAATTTAGCAGCCGACGTCATTGCGTTTCTTTCTAAAACTGAATCCAAACTATTTTAAATCGCGTACATGAAACTATAATTACTTTGTCATATAAAAAAAAATTTGCTATCTGATTATGTACGCTTTACTAACACAAATTTGTTGTTGACCGAATTTGTCATCAACTTTGACAAAGAAACGTGCTACATTGTAAAAGTAATATTAACGACTAACGTTAATAGTCGAAAGATCACGTTTGAAATAGGTATTCTAAATAATCAAATTTTAGGATCCTATAAATTTCGTGCCTGATTCGAGCTGGAACATATTTGACCATTTTAACTTACAATTAGACACAAAATATCTCGAGAACAATGCGTTTTTGAAAAAAATGTTTCAAATAAAAGTTGTAAAATTTGAAGGGAACCATTGGATGAGTAACTTAGATTTTAGGTCCAGAGGTGGACCTTATTGAGCCAAAGTAAATCCAGAGTATCTATTTCAAACATGATCTTTTAATTGTTAACATTTTTTATTACTTTTGCGATGCAGCACGTTTCCCTGTGAGCGAGTTTGATGCCAATTTGGCGACAATTTGCTATCAATGTACTTACTGGGAAGAAACGTGTACAGCAGCTTTGATCGTCACTCATTACGCTGTATTTCCAGAATATCGCGTCGCTCTTATTATCTACGCTCCATAGAGAGTTCGCTCCTCCTCTCATTTTCCTCTTGACTCGTTATTACAAAGTATATTGCTAAAAACACGTTAACAATATGAACTTTCGATTTGGTTGCGTTTTTATTCGTGATACAGAGCGTTTCATTGGCAAGCGCGGAAACTCCGCTCCCAAAGAATCACCCTGCACATCAGCTCCTAACAAGGAGACTTTACAGCGACGACAAAATGTTTTAAAATGTTTCTTTTTTTCTTACTTCACACACATGTATTGTAACATGTCGCGATGTCTCATTACACACGACGCCACGCAGCTCGTTTGATATACAACTACGTCGTACACGTATAAAAATAACTTCTATTGTTAAAATACGTTTCAACATACTGAGAGTTTAGAAATAACTAATTCGATGGCTGTCGCCACTGCGTTCGCCCGTCTCCCCCTAAAACTGGATCCAAGATTACTTCGAATCTCGTACATGAGACATGAGACTACAATTACATTGTCATATAAAAAAAAGAGCATATATAGATATATGTGTATATATATATATATATATATATTTACTGTGTACGCACACGCACGTGCGCACGTATAATACATAATTGAGTATCGTAAAACATATATACTGAGACTCTTTCTTTTTTTATGCAAAGTATTGTCGCGCATTCACATTACAATACTTTGTGTTTATTTCAGTTAATTGAACAGCATTTAACTCGTATCCGGGCAAGCCCTCAATTCCTTGAAATTTAAAATTACCTCCTAAAATATGTTCCCTAACTCCATAAATTTTATACATGTAATCTTTGATTATATAAAGATAAATATATTTATATACGTGTAATAGTTTTATACGAGACTCTTAAGAGAGAAAAAATATAAGTTTACCCGTTTGCTTTTAGAAAATGGATCTCCCGGATAAGAGTTAATCGATGAAAATTAATCATCATTACGGTATCACCTTCGCGCCATATAAAAGCCTGAAAACAGCTGGATTGCCGCCGACGTTATCCCTTGGAGTATACGCGCGCGTGCGTGTGCGAGATTGCGTTAAGGTGCAAGTAGTCCCTTCGAAAGTTAAAGATAAAAGCGAGAAAGTTGTGTTGTCGTTTCCCTATTTAACGTCATCACTGTTGTACAACGCTATAGCTACATCTCGTGCAGGAGTCGCTTGAGTGAGAGAAGACCTCGAGGAAAATCCCCTTCGAGTAGACATTTACTACCTTTCAATGTGAACGACGTGATTGGTGCATACCCTACACACGCAATATGCCTTGTCCTGTCGTAATGGATAAAGAGGGAACGTTCATTCCCCCGTGCTTCTCATCGCGGATGTGCGTGATACAGGAGTACGGCGCGATATCCACGACAGCCCTTTCTGGTGCGCCAGGCTGACGATCTTCGGAGGAAAAACGAAAAGCGGTGCGACCCCATGCATGTGAAACGTATTACGCATAAACGCATGTGTCGCGTGAAACGTTAATCAAGCGAGAACAAAAAGAAAGTTACGTTAAATAGGCACATATATGTATGTATGTATGTATATATATATATATATTACAATGTTTCTTTATTACCTAAAATATATGCACTTTGAAAATATCGTCGAAAGACTTAGAAAGGCAGGCAAGGGGCAAAACGACATTCGGGAGCCAATGATTGGAAGGGTGCTGAACGAAAGTATTCAGGGACAAGGACGCCGGCGATCCTACTGAGCAGGTCTCGATGAATAGTCCGATACAAGAATGAGCAGGTTCGTCGTCAAATGTATCGCCGGTCGCACAACAAAATGAGTGCTCTAACAAATCAAAATAACAATGATGATCAGTCCCAAAATTAATTTCGATCGGCTTGTACAATAGGTTTTAGGTGAATTTACACGAAGATCCTGATGGGATAATCGCGATAACAACAACATGTGCGACGAAACAAAATGACTTATAAACCATCTTGGCCAAATCATTGCTGTATTCGCACATATTCATATTATAGCTCTATCTATAGTACATAAAACAATAACACTAAAAATTATTTAATTCGAGTAATTCTAGTTTAATTAATATGATTTTTTGTATATATAGTAAATTATTGTATTTAAACGCACGCTTACGCCTAGATGCATATGATTTTCTTATTTGTGATTCTTTTTTTTCTTTAATAATATGATTTTCTTATTTGTGATTCTTTTGTTTCTTTAATAATATATATAATATAATAATATACTATGTCGCATATAAAAAACAATTACTTAATATAGAGTACAAGATCGTTTCTTAGTTAAGTTTACAGATTTTTTGTTTTTCGCAACTATTTATATAAACGTAAGACGTCATCCATCTCTAAAATGAACATGCTTCCGCCGCCCCCAGAATTGCGAAAATCAAGATACAAAGAGAAATCTTCGCGCCGACTCGTCAAAAGAATATCAAGGAAGAAAGGTATTTTCTTTCGTTAAGAGTATGTTATGTGAAAATTAAGTAGAATCATTAACATCTGCGGAAGATTAGTTCGGTTCGTGCAATGAATTTTCTTGTTTTTTTTCGAAGCAAACAGAGCGCAGTGTATAACAGTACGTCATTTATTACCCCTCCCCTCCGTAACCTTAGCGAAAATTTTGACTACATCTAATCAAATTGGATGTTTGATTGATTTTCTGTTGTTGAATATACTTGATACAACTCGCACTTAAATGCAAATGAATTTGATTACACGTTATCCTCCGATGTGCCGCATTCTACACGAGCTAACGCGAGAATCTCAACGGTATGACGATACGAACGATAGCCTCATAGAAGCATCACTTTTGCATGAAATGATTTTTGCTTCCGACAACAGTTATTTTCCTATCGTGTCGTCATATTGCACAATGCTTGCGGCTACTAACTAACGATGCACGATAGTTATTTAGATAACTACGAGACATTCGTCCTGACATCGCTGCGCGGTAACAACCAGATAATGCGCTAGCCGCAATTTAACATCTGAGTGGATCACAAATGAAAGATGAACTGGCGTCGGATATAAAAACAAAAGAAAGTAAAAAGGGGGAGAAAAAAGTAAAAGGATACAGAAAATCATATAAATAGTCACAACAATGTCAAAAACATGGTGATATGGTCGACCACGGTACATGTGCGATCGGCCGGAACGGGGGATCACCATCGTGAACTGCCGCTTCTCGTTCTTGGTCGGCGTGGTAGTTATCCAAAGTGACCGTCCACCCAATTTAAGCTAAAAATTCATGAGGTGTCATTTTGGCTGGCAGGTCTGAGCGTTCACCTTGTATGTTCGTGTCTGTGGTGTGAGATCGAGCCAAGGCACCGATGAATCCGGCTGCTCTAGCTGAAGAGGCACGCGACATCGCGATGTTGCTGCGTTAACAGAACAATCTGCTCCACGTTCCGCCTCTGCATCCTACAAGATTCCTTCTCTCAGTGTTTATTGCGACCGGGAAGATCCACATGCATATCATAGATACAAAAGACGTAGTTAAATACTATATAATAAAGATGGAATCGCCGCGCTCGACACCGAAACGATTTTCAAACTAGTGCATAGAGCACTTCCTACCTTAATTTTTCTTTGTATGGAGTTTCCATACCTAGATAAAAAAGGAAAACTCGCGTTATTTACCTAGAAAAGAGTTCACTTCTTAAACATTTTATTCACTATACAGAAGAAAGTTTCTTTTACACTTCTTAAACATTTTATTTTATATAAAATCATTTCAAAAGATTATTCACGACATATTCGTATTTTTTTATACTCAAGCTAAATCTCATTAACGCGTCGAGAATTGTGAAACTTGCGTTATTTTTCCTCTTCTTTAGATAACCGACTCTCGTTGTCAACCACTCATACATATTTCATTCTCAGACAGAAATAAATATAGGAGCGTGTACTTCTCAGTGAGCCAATCCGAATGATTTCGCGATTCTTGTTCGCGTAAATACAAACGAATATTACTCACCATACTCGCACTGGTAGAAGAAGCGGACGTAGCAGCAGAGGTAGGCACCGTCAATATTGGATAATATTATCTACAAATGCAAATCCGCAGGCCCCTAGGCCATTCATCGACATCACACGAACGAGCTCCCTAGCATGAGATGCCGCGACTTCCAATGGCGGATGACGGGATAAGTTAATAGACTCTGTTGAGCATAACAATCGTAACGTTAAATTGACAATCACATTGTCAATTATAATACATTAACAAATCAGAATTCCAAAATGATTAATTTTCTAGTTGCTCGAATGCCATTGCTCGTAATCGGAAGCAATAAAATAGAATTTAAAAAGATATAACAATTATATAAATAAATAATAAGATAAAATTATCAATTAACGATAACGAACTTATGAGCAATCTAATTTTGTTTCTTCTCGCAGAGCAATTTGGTCCAATTATCAAACATGCCATTATTTTTCATATTATTTCACATGCTTGCTTTCTTACCAAGAATAGCAGAATTCAATCTTGCGCAGACCGTTTCTCTTTCCTGAGGATTCAGTTGCCAGCCAACCGGTGAATTCCACGGATTGGAGTATGCTAACAGACTGAAAGCGTCCTGCAACATCTTCTTATTGCTCTCGTTCTTTCCAAACTGCTGTCTCAGATTCACCGACTGTGTATATAATTGTTTGCCGAATTCCAACATTTTCTCAATCGCCTGCTTGTTACCACCGCACAACTGCTTCTTGTTACTTTTGCTACATGTCACAGTATCAGCGATGTTACTGCTCTGCTGTTGACTCTGATTGGCACTGTTGTCGATTTCTGCAAACAATAATATTTAAACAATTTCTACTCGGCCTTCTAAACATAACTCGACAATACATAGATATAAGACATAGATATTAGACAGTTAATAAAGGACATTTATATAGGATATTAGACAATTTATGAAGAACCATAATTACGCACATCTATTCGACAATCGTTACATCTATCATTTTACTTTATTATTCCGCTCATTAGTTTCATTTATTTACTATATATTTAATTCCTAATATGATCAATTTATTTTAAAAGATGATTTATTTATCTTGTATTTATCTATTTGCGATATCAATTACATTGAGATCTCACCCATATCTACATCCTCCCCATTTTGACACTTGTACCCATTCGAGTCCAGATTACCATTCTGATACCCGTTACTGTTCTTGATACCGTTTACACCGGTGACGCTGCTCTCCTCCATGTCTACATCATCTTCTATCTGACCGTTGACGAACTGTGGGCTGGTGCCGTTTATCGTATTATTGATATTCATCTCTTCCACGGTACCGGTCGGATTTGCGGACTTCACGTACGCTTTGGTCGATTGTATCACACTGGTCTGATTGGGGTTGCCATTCTGACAGATATCCGAATCGTTGCCGTTCACCATTTCTACAAACTGACGGCACTTGAGCGCGAACAGCAGGTTCGGGTCCCGGTCAAGGAGACCAGGGTATAACCGATTAGTCGTGTCTATCGCTTCGCTGATGCGACCAGACTGTACCAGCTTTATAACCCCTGTGGATCAGTGAATCACAATGTAAAGTACAAATTTAATAATTGACAGACTCGTTGAAAAACAGAATTGTCACTTTTCCTCAAATTTTTAAGTGCGATATTTAGATAAATTGTATATTTGTAACTTTTTCAACATTTATTTATTGGTCTCTCTTCCATTTTTCCAGATTTTCTTTTCAGAGGAGTGACAATTCCGAATGAGCGACGAGATTGCAACACCTACTCTGTCGATTTTTTATAGAGGTGTAATCCTCCTCGAACACCTGACCCGTGCTGCTGGCGAATGCCTCGGCGCTGTCGAGATACCCATGATGGACGAGATACGTACACACCATTCTGTCGAATTCGTACAGAGCTTCGTTAACTCTCGAGAGATATCGCGAACATTGGTCCGTGGCGACTTTTTCCCGCTAACTTCCTCGATTTATCCGCGCAAGCATTTGGGAAGAACTCTCGCAAATCAAGGAGGATCTTAACGGACAACAATGACAAACGAAGGAGGAGCAAAAGCAACCACGAAGGGAGTGGAATCACGCACCCTGTCCCCATCTCGCTTTCTGGTCGTATATGTACCTGTGAAGAGTCGTCTGCCACTGCCCCTGACCGTGGTCTGGCATGGGATAGTTTATGATCTGTAATCTCGTTCGTACGCGCAGTTCGTTGATCATGTCCCCGATGTCGAAGACAAACGGCAACTGTCCGAAGTTTGCATCCACCACTTCGCCCGGAGTCTGCAGACCGACCGTCGGAAAGAGATTGGGCTGTGAAAGTGAATTTTTAATATAATTTCGCTCTATCATATCTAATACACGAATAATACGTAATAAATAAATCTCGGTACTTTATCAATATTAAAATAAGTTACTTCTAATTGATATTCTTGGATTCAGTGGACTCGGACATTTTTTTCAATTACGTTGTGAAAAATTGTTCTTAACAAATGTTTTTTTACAACCTTATATAATTTTAAGTTACATAATCTTATTTCTCGGATTTTGACCTTCAACATGATCAAACATTGTTCAATTACATTAATTTTAAACAAAAATATATTAATTTAAACACTGAATCCGTGAACATCAGTTAGGAAATTTCGGAGCGAATACCGATTAAGATTTATACTTTTTATCATGAAATAATTTGTTATACATATTTGTGAAATTTATCAAATAATTTAATAATAAATGATAAATAAGTAAGTTTTCTTTCTATATGTGAATAAAAGATATAAAAAGAGAAGAAGAAAATTGATACATTATATATAATTGAATTTATAAAGAATGAAAGGTGCAAAGACAGATTGCCTCTGTTCCTATGGGATTTGAAATCCCATAGGATTTCTCCTTCCCTGTTTTTTTACATTTGTCCTTTTCAAGAAACAAAACTATTTTTTATATTATTGATGCGGTGAATGGCTTACAGGTAGGTCCGTGAAGGCGATGCCCAAGTGATGACCATTCTTTGTGTAGAAGGCGGTGTTGTCGACGAGATTTACACCACAACCGATCACGTCGCCAGTGGTGAAAGTCGGTCCGTAGGGTTGTCCAGTGCCACTTGAGCAGAAACTGTGTCCGTCGTCACCATGGTAACCGTATGAATGCTTATCCCAACCAGGAAGTCTATTTACGTTGACGCCAGAGGCTGAGAGGCCGATGCCCATGTAACCATCGCGTCCCTTGCTTACGATCTTCACCTCGAAGTAATACAGGCCGCAGGCGGCCGGTATCGGGTACGTTGTGCGAACACTGGCAGCATCTTTGTGGGTTTTGCCGTAACCTGAAAAAACAACACGGCCCCGACTCTCTTTAAAGGAATCGGTGAGTCCGACGATATAGGTATTCCGTATTGTATGAAAATTTAGATTACAAAATGAAACATATTAAAAATAAAGAAAGACAGAAGAAGAGACAGACAGAGAGAGAGAGAGAGAGAGAGAGAGAGATACAAGGAGCGAGAGAAAGATGCAGTCATGAGTGGGATGTATAATATATCTGCAGTTTGAGATTAAAACCAAGGTCGTCATGCAGCTTGAGAGATGCAAGGACGAATACCATACGTTCATATACATATATCTTCCTATCTACTCTTCTAACAATTTATAGAATAATATGTAGTTATCAAAATATGTTAAAATATATAGAAAAAATGTATTTACATATATATTGAAAAGATATTTACATAATGAAAGGTATAATTCATTTATTCTCTTTTATATTCTTATACTATGTTTCTTCTTAAAATATTCTGCATGTAAAAATAGTAAGGTAAAATTATCACAAAATACGAGATATTTTATATATTTTATTTATTTACAATACTATTCACAAATTTGATGAAAATACTAGATTTAAAAAAATAAGTTTGTAATTCAAAATTTTTATTTATGAATTGTATACATTATCATTTTTTATTTTTGTTTTCATGTTAATTGCTAATCTTTTTTTTAAATCTAATCAATTTTAAAGTTAATCAATTTTTAAAAACTCTACTTTTGAAAGAGGCAAATTTCATCGATTATATACAAAAAATTTACATCATTTGTTCATTTTTATTTTATCAAATGTTAATTTCTAATTTTTTTCTAAAATATTTTTAAAAAAGTTCTAGTTTTGGAAGAAACAGAATATTTCACCAATTACATAAAAAATCTACAGACGGAATGGAAAAGCGAAATGAAAGTGGAAGTAAAGAGATAGATTATTAGAAATATATACTCTTATTTGAGAAAGAAGAAACATTTAATATATCTTATATCTATGTATTTCTCTAATTGTAACGCGTTCGCTGGAGCAAATTTAATCAAATTGATTAACTACCTAAGTCTACATGTCAAGATAAGGGTAAGAGAACTATGGTCACCTTCGAGATACGCTATGTACCTTGGGTACGACGTGAAATATTGATTTCAAGCTGCATGCATTAGTGTCGCGAGGAAAAGCGACGTGATCTAGAGAAACGCCGAAGTCACCGCAAGTGAAATGGCCATTTCCTTTCACGCATCGTAACTCGGAACGCGAGCGATGTATTTTCGGTGCGATACGGTACGATGTTCGCGCGATGACGATAAATAATACTTTAGGAAGCAACTTTCGCCTGTGTTAAGCTGAGGACCTTCGACGCACGCTTATATAATGAGATACCGCAGTCGTATACGGGGTACTTTCAACGTATTACACAGGTGCACTTTTTCTCAACAAAATCAAACATTAATTTGTCGACTATTTAAAATTCGAGCTTTTGATTATTGTGACTTTCTGTTTCGATCTTTTAATATCTTATACGTTGAACAAAATTAACGCGAAAAACTTCATAGCTGCGAAAACTACAAACGTTATGAAGCTACAAATTGATTTACAGAAGAATATGATTTACCTAGGTAGATGTATGTAGGGCATTGGGTCATCGCGCGGCACATCGATGCAATATTACAAGCTTATCCACGATCTGTGATCTATGAGTTTCCGAGTGTTAGGCGCATGTCTCTTGCCCTTACACAGCATAATACACCGTATCTATATGCTCCATCGAGCATCATTTATGTAGCTTTCAGAAGCTTCATTAAAGCATTACGCGCTCGCATTTTTTATTTTCTAGTTAACCTGTGGTTATAAGCTTATTCTTTATTTTTTTTTTATTCTCTGATACTTTAAGACCCAATTTTTATTCATTATCTGATTAACTTATAGTTAAGCTTAACTTGATGTTTTATCCCATGGTTTCATCTATGATGATGTTATGGGTGAAACATCAGGTTAATCAGGTAACGAAAAATTGGACCTTAAAGTATTAGAGAATAAAAAAATAAAAAATCCTATTCTTTATGCAAACAACGATTTTCAGAACGCTGTTGTATCACGTAATACCTTTTGACGTAATATCAGCGTTAGTAACGAAACAAATTATTTCTTTGATACCAGTATTTAGTTCGAAATAAAGTATAAAACATTTACTTGCTCGTCTATCAGAATATTTCTTTTCATTTTTTTATATAAAATAATATGTAATGATGTGCATTATTCCGCGTATAGAATCGGAATATACACACATATAAGCCAATGAATGAGTCGGTTTTGAGGTAATTATTTATTATCTAAATAGTTAAATATATTAAGTACTGCACGTAATGTGAAATATTATTTTATTTATTGACTATACATTATTAAAAAAAGGGAAAAAACTTTTATCTTTAACAATAATAAGATTGAAAGACCGCTAATGTTAAACATAATAATATTAAATTAAGAAGCGCCATAACGGTCAGAACGTTAAGATGTTGAACTATTGTAAATTCATTTAAATGAATTAATTTCAGAAATGATAATTGCGTGCCGATATGGTTGTCGGACTTTCAACGCAATCAAATCTGAAAATATTAATAATCCCCCCAAATTCCCCAACTTAAAAACTGTAATAAAACTTATTGTGAAAAATAATGCCTCGGCCGGGAGTCGAACCCGGATCTCTTGCATTCCGTGCGAGATTTTTATCTTTAATTCTGATGTTAAATAATTAGATAAATTATCACGCTAATAACATGATTGTATTAAAAATTAATAATAAACTTAAAGAGAGAAATGAGTACATTTTTTAAACGTGCAATCTTTCTTAGCAATTGTGTATCTTCAAACAATTCTATATATAAAGAGATGTGTACTAGAAAACAGAGTAAATCAATTAACTCCTCTGCTTACTATAATTAATGTTTGCAGAAACGGCCTTTCGGATCTGTTGACTCGCAAAAATGGCAAGCATTTATGATCGACGGCTCATAAACTCCAGAGACTAGAAGACGATGAAGTGTCTAGAGTGGGAAGATCAAAACAAGGTCCGATCGGTCTGTGTTTACGGGATCAAAGAGCGATACGTGTGCACGTGCAAGGAAAAAGAGAAGGAGTTGATGGTTAACGGTAGATGTACTATTGCAAATGACGACGGCGGCCTTCCGCTTTCTCAGGCACTCCCATGCAAGGGAAGCCACGTGCACTCGTTACAAACAGATACATTCGCGGATCGACGATATGGAGAGTCCACAACCACAGTTGATTCTCATACTGAATTTCGCCAAAATCGTTACCACGAGTAGCGTGTAAGTGACAGATGCTTCGGCAGCTCTTCGAGATTCACAACAACGATTGCAACTCATCTCTTTAAGAAACGAAATAGTATAGGAGTGCTCGAAATGCGTTGCAGCCAAGTGTGATTACGATTCATGATTTCATGATTATCGCTGTACATAGAATTATTTTATTCTATTAGCAGACACGTCAGAGAAATTCCGCTGTATATATCTCATCTGATGTGACTTCTTTATAATGTGAGACTTTAAAGACACAATCGATTTTTTGATTGTGAATAAATTTATGTCTATAAAAAAGTAAAATAAAATACAATCCAATTTCAGTGATAGTAAAAACTTGTTAAAATTTCACAAATATGTAGGAACTTTTTTAACATTTTTATACAATCTAATACAATATAAGAATCTGCAGTGAAGTTCGAAGACCCAGATTGCTGATGAAAGATGAAAATTTCACTATCGACGATTAATAACTCCGAATTCGTATTATTTGCTAAAAAAAAAAAACGTCGAGCTATCCATAGCGGTCTTTGATGAAGTGGAAGAAAATACAAACATACAGCGTTTTCGAATGGAGTGGGTTTGAACCCAACCTGGGTCGGATCGATGACGTCACATGCTTTACTTTGATTTCTGATTGGACGAGATTATGATACTTTCGAGTCAAACATGGGTTAACCGAATCGGGTCGAGTTCAAACCCACTCCACTCGAAAACGCTAATAGATATCACATATGTATAAATGAATATGCTTTAACTATAGAAATACATGAACCAAATAAAATTCTTTTAATTCATTTCAAATGGAATTTGCTTTAATAGAATTTCGATGCGAGTGAAATATTTATGTTGCAAGCTGAAATTGCCTGAGTGTGCTACAGCTCTCTGCAACCTCAGAAGCAACGATCGAAGTTAAATTAAAGGATTCAAACGACGGATATTATCGACGCGCAGCATGGCTAGGGTCGAGTGTACGCATGCATTATGCTTCATGTCTGCCGCATATTGCAACTTCTTGTAGCTCACGCTCTCCATTCATAATAATCAGAATTTTATCAGAGATCGCGACTGCTTAATCTCGGCGTTTATCTTACGATCAACTGTAATTATGAAGATACAAATACCGACGAACTTTAATGTTTAATGAATTTTAGATAGTTGTTCGTTTTACTATATTATATAGATTTTTGTTAAAGAAAAAAATTATACATACAATGAGAGCAAAAAGTATTCGTATAAAGAAATTTGTTATAAAAAAAAGTCTTATTTGTAGAAAATAAACATTAATTAGCAATTTTATACAATGAATACATTCTATTCTAACATAAACAAACGAGCTTCGCATGTATTCCTGATTTTAGAAGCTAAAGGACCCCGCACCAATCTTATGACTTTCGGTGAAATTGTCTGAAAATTTAGTATGTTGTTCTCCTTACTGTCCTGAACAAATATCTCAATGTGGGCACAAAGTCCAAAAATGCCTAGGGACCGAATCATAGAGCGTTAAAGTATGAAAATGCGTCTATTCGCTCGATGATAATCGGTAAGATGTAACATATTCACATGTGCGTATGAGATCGGGAATCGATTCAGCCAACTAAGGCAAAACTGACACAAAATTATACATGTAATATTGTTACGCTCGCGCGCCAGGCGTAATCGCGGTTTTGCGCACACATGCTCCGGGAAATGACAACACTGTGTTATTGACGAGGTCAGGTGACGGGCGTCGCGTTAGCCACACATGTATTCCTATATATGGATTATAATAATTTTTTTTCAGAAAGTTCGTCGATGAGTCAAATCAGTCTATCTTAGGACTACGTTTGCTATCATATTTTTCTTTCTTAGGAACATTGTTCATCAATCATAATACAATCAGTCTTGTTACCGAAGCGTTTTCTGTCGCAATTCGTTAATACATATCTCTTCACGGAGCCATCTTTCAATTTGGTCCTTCTTCTTTTCCAAGTGTTATCTTTTATCAAAACGTATTGTTACGTGTTTCAATAGCTGTTTTTCAAATCTTTTCTTATGGTATATTAGTTCGGGAGAAAACATGGCTCTAAGAATCTATTTACGGTGTTATGTTTGCGATAATAGATTCAAGCAGCAAAGAATGTCTCGAATAAAAGGAGAAGAAAATGCTGACAAACGTGAGATAGCCATCCGACGTCGAAAGGAATTCCGCAGACCCCCTCTTAATGTAACTGATCAAACCAGAACACCTTGATCAAAAAGTTCCCGGAATTACCACCAGGTGATGCTCTGAGTCAGCTGATTTGAGTTCTGTTTTTTTGGTTAGGTTGCCACATCCATTGACATTTCCACCAAATTTTATCGCCATAGCTTGACATTTGTAAAAGTTACGCCGTCTTGAGTACACCTACCTCTGCACATGTTTTCGATTTTTTACAGTTTTAAAAATGGAGTTGAATTTGCAACAACGAGTTTGTATTAAATTTTTTGATCAAGAACAAATACCATCCAACAGCCATGGAATTCACCCGATATAGCTCCCTGCGATTTTTTTTCTGTTCGATCGAGTCAAAAAACCACTACGGGGAACGCGTTTTAACAACCGAAAGGAGGTAATGGAAAAATCATAGGTATGTTTGAACTGCAATCGGTCTATATTGAATGAAATAGGTTTAATCGAGCAGGACCCTTCGTGCATAAGGCTTGAAATTCTGACACAGACTGATAATAGCACTTGTCTGATCTGTAATGCTGATGTTAATTTGACTAGGTTATCAGATGATTGTAGAGCTAATGTTTTTGTCGTACGAAACATCTACATTCCTGATAATATTAGATCATGCAGACACCATTTGAATAATCGAGGCCATTTGTTACAATCTCTGTTATTGGGCTTGCGTTCCATTCATCGACCTTATGTTATCAAAGGGCCGCAACTCCATTTATTTCTGCAAGGACTTTGTGCTGTTGCACAAGATCAATCGAGAATCGTCGATGAACATAGTATACCTGATGAGGATTTCGGATGTTTTTCTCCAGTTACAAAAGAACAGTTTCAGGATCTTTTCACTTACTGTGATAGAGTACCTCGTGAAAATGGTTATAGATATGTCTCTAAGAAAGACTTGCTCATGTTTCTGTGCAAGTACTCGACTGTATGAATATCTTTTGAGAATCCAAACAATACAATTTTTAATTTTCGTTTATTTTTTAGATGTATTGATATATTTTCTATAATTAATATACATCTTTTTGGTATATATAATTTTAAGTAACATACAGTCTATTTTATTCTTTATGAATAAATTGTTAATTACCCAACAAGAAATGATCGTCAATTAAACGTTGAATCGATGTCAAATTGGTGTTGAAATCATCGTATATTATATCGGTTCGACTTCAATTCGATGACTCATTTCTCGCTGAATAATATTTTTTTTTTTTTTTTAAATAAAATTTTTTTTAAAAACATTTTGTCTGTACGAATACTTTTTGCACTCACTGTACGTATACAGCGAACTTTATTCTGTGTAATAATTGCGTATGTTTGACCAAACATTCATAATCTAACTTTCATTTTGCAACTATAAAATAATTTATAATGCAATATTCCATGTATGTAATTAGAATATAAACTAATAAATATCAGTTTTGAGATAATTACACATTATTCTTACACGTAAAAAT
This sequence comes from Mycetomoellerius zeteki, assembly GCF_001594055.1. Lineage (NCBI taxonomy): Eukaryota > Metazoa > Arthropoda > Insecta > Hymenoptera > Formicidae > Mycetomoellerius > Mycetomoellerius zeteki. Next base: position 505,612 of record NW_017256980.1, on the reverse strand, counting down.
AATCTATAACGATAATATATAATGTCATCGTTATTTATTCTTGTTAGCAAAATAAATACAAAGGAATTGTCTGACGAAAAAATCAGGAAGTTCTTGAATAAAAAAAAAAAATAAAAAAAGACCCTTTAAGTTTACCGTTGACGTATCAATTGCTCGCGAAGTAATCGAGCAATTGTTTATCTCTTTCGCTTCGTTTCCTCTCAACAATCTTCGTGCGCCGGATCAAGGAGAAACAATATTTTCGTTCGCTGCACGAACATATCACGTTCGTCGAGCGTGAACACGCTCGACCAAAGCCGATACAGCACACATTTACGTTTTAAATGCCTTCTAACTTTTCTTATTCCGTACACCACGGTGCGCCAAGGGAGCCGATAAGTGGCATCGTGTTCCGTGCCGCTGTCGTCGTTGCCGTTATATACGTTACGTTGCGGCCGAGCTTGCGGCATACGCCAGGAATCCAGAGGATACACCACGTATATAACGAGCAAGGGGGAGCACAAAGAGGCAAGAAAAAAGGGCCCTCGGCCATTTCTGGCGTTCTCGCTCTCGATACGAGAAAAGAAACTTGTCCGTAGGGAGAACTCATGGGATTTGAATGCGCGGAGCGTCGAGCTCCCCGTTGAGAAACGCCTGTATCATGTCAAACTTTAACGACAGCCTCCTCCGACAGGAATCCACGGAGGATTGTTCCGTAGCGGATAATCTGGTGGCTAAACATCGTGTGTAGCGGCTCTCCATTTTCCGCCATTAAATATCTTAGCGATCAAGTCTCGCATCAAGTTGCTGACTCAGCAACTTTGCTTCTTCAGTTCAACGTTCATTGTTTATATAGCGATCCCAATGAAACGCGATTTAACTCGCTCAACCTGTGTATTTAGTTATGTTTCTATATGTAAAAAAAAATAGAGAAAAATAATGGTTTGCCTCTCGGATTCAAGAAACGATTTATTATAATGAATGTTGAGTATGTAGTAACTTTAATCTTAGTTTAACTTATTTTTTATCATTTTCTAGTTCTAAAAATTAGAAAAAGACTGAAGAGTAAATTAAACCGAGATTAAAACTAATTTATATTGACACACTGAAAAAAAATTGTTCGTTTAACTAAATTAATTTAGTTTGACTTTATTTTTTTCTTTTACGAAGAATATATGAATATTTATATTACATTTGGCTTAAATACATACAATTAATTTAGTCGAATGGAAAATTTTTTTCAGTGTAGAAATGGAGCACGGGACACCCTGTATATCGACGTGAAATTCGATGTGGACGAGGGGGGAACCTCCGAAGCGAGAATTCGACCGAGCGACGAGCCCACACGAGACGTCGACGAGAATCGAGGCGCGGGGTCGAGTCAACATATCGTTTTCACGACGACGTAGCTGTCATTGACATTGTGCGTACCCGTGTTCCATCTCTTTCGTTTCCTCTCTCCGTGTATCGCTCTATCTCACTCCCTCCCTCTCTCTCTGACATTTCTTTTTCCTAACAGATGCGTCGACAGAAATCGACGAGCGTCAGGCACTGCCTGCGAGGAGGCATCGCGAGGATCGACCGCGGTGGCGACGAAGATGTCATCGCGTCGACGAGGAGGACGAGGAGGACGGCGATGACGAGGGCGACGCGCAAAGACTCGACCGTGGGGGGGACTGGCTGACTGATCAGCTGATTCCTTTGTTTAGGTCGCTGACACACGCTGAAATAGCGCCCTGCCATTTTCAATCGATCGACCGTGCCTGCCCCGGGAGCAGCCCGATCGCGGGGCCACAGGCACGAGGCTGGGGACGGGCGTCCGGATGACCCGCGGCGCGGCGCGGAGGTCCGCACCGAGGACGCGCACACGCGTCCGCGACGAAGGAAGCGCATCGTCTCGCGCGCGCGGAGGTCGCGCGCTGACGGGCTACCCACGTACCTTTGTAGTGAACGCGAAGATTGTTTTGCGACAGGCCTATGTAGCTGTACTTGTCCTTGGTGCTCCAGGAACGCGGCAACGGCGTCTTCTCCTCGTCCACTATAGGATAGAGCAGTTTTAGCCGGTCTATGGGTTGGCTCTGCCCCGAATTCGTTTTCCCAGGCTCCATAACACTCCGTTCATCGCTGGTGGCCGCCATCATTGTCGTCCGCTGCCCCACTCACCCCGCTCTGGCCTCCGCGATCCACGATTCCTGGACGCGAGCAGTCGCGAATGTCGTTGCGCACGTCTGTACGCGCAACTCTCGCAGCTCTCGCTTGCTCTCGCTCTCGCTCTCGCGAGTCGCGGACGGCACCAGCGAGAAACGAGCGACGGATAGACGAGCGTGCCACCTGCTCACGCCGCGTGCCCCGCCCCCTTTGAGCCGCCTTGCGCATCGATGCTAGCACGCTAGCACACACCACACACTAGTCACGCCACGAAAAAATAAAACCATCTTCGCCGAACCTGCTACACTCAGCTGCACTCCCGCTAGAACGATTGGAGACGAGTCGAGACAAGTTGACTTCGATTCGGTTCCCCACGATTTTTCGCCTCGCAAAGACTCTTCTGCGGGGACAGCGCGTTCGCCGACTTTCCAACGCGAATAATTAATATGTTCGAGAGAAAATTAAAGGCACTTGGTTACTTGGAGTGGGACAAAGTCAACGGAAATAGTGAGCGACTTTTGACATATGTCATAACCTATATAAATTCATTAAAAATCAAGGAATATATTAATATAAATACAGTTGCAAGTCTTAAGTCACTTTGTGTAATGTAATCCTTGGACGGCGCAGGCACTTATCTATATAGGACGATATTCACAATCCTTTTTTATTACAAACCGTCTTAAATAATTTCTTAAGATGCTAATACAGTTTTGTGGCCGGTATTCATGAAACAGTCCTTTATTTCAGGTAGCTGTCCAATTTTCTCTTTTATTTCAATGATATTACAGAAACAATGACAAATTTAGTTTTATGCAGGGACATTGTCATCAAGCAGAACAACAAAGTCATAATAACATCACAATAATATCAAAATGAGTCTTGATTGAAAAGTGACTCTTAATAATCAAATTTGTAACTATTTTGACATTGTTTTGATGTTATAATGATCTATGTATTATTTAGAAATTATCTCAGATATACTGCACAAGAAAATTTCAAAAATATAATGCGCAGTCTTCCGACAGTCACTATAAGAAATAAGCGACATGAGAAAAATATCAAAGCGCTCCGAGATTCGAACCGAGACCTGGTTTCTTCCAAAATGGTAGACTTCCATCCTGCTACTGAGCCACACAGTCCTGACACTAATAGCTTCTCTGTTGTGCCTATTTTTTCTAAATTTCTTAGTCACAAATTAATTTGAGAATATTTAGAAATAAAGTTCTAAAATGTTCAGCTTCACTCTTTATTTTCTCTAAGAAAGTGTGGACCTACAAGAACCGATAAAAACTGACTGAATATGAATACCGACTGCAGTCATCATCTGGTGACACATTTGTACTCGTAATATGTATAACATTAATGTATCGATTGTAAAAATTGTTATAGTTGCATCAGATATTTATTTGTAACATAGGAAACTTCTTAAGTATTGAAGTACTATAATATTGATACAATATTGTAATGATTGTAATGTTTCAGATACTCAGCACTTTAGAAAGATGATTGTATGGCTGGAAGATCAAAAGATACGTCATTATACTATAGACGACCGTCAGAAGTTGAGGGACATTACATCCTTGGAATGGCCAAAAACTTTTGAAAAGTATTGCAATGATGTTGACTGTCCAATAACCAAAAATGAGATTGATCAATTAGAGTGGTTCATAGGATATGCTATTCGGCTAGAGTTTGAAGATGATTGTAAGATTTGTTTGAAACATAGAACTTAATGGCTTTCTACAATAAGCCATTACCTAAGCTTAAGTCTTAAGCCATAAGAAGTTGATCAATCGCAATCGATTGTTCTTCTCACATTCAACTGTGAGTAGTTAATTTCTTACAACTTAAGATTTGAAGCTTAAATAATGGCTTAATTGTGGAATGCGTGTAAAATGTTTACTTATACAAGAAAACTTCGTGAAGTATTAAATCCTGATTTTAATCAAACTTGGTATACTTGCAGATTACACAATAGATAAATTCAGAAAATATTAGTTGCAACAAATAAACAGTTTTAAGGAAAGAAATTACTCCTCCAAAAAATGTTTTATACAAAAGTTTTATAATAAAATGGTCTATATTTGTTAATATTTTTTAAAAATAATGATATATTTTTTTTCAAAATATTTTTTCAAAGTATTATTGATGTAGATAAATAGAGGTAATTTTATTATAAAATATTTTTTGACATTTTGAATAGTTTTTGAGATATATTGAAAAAAAGCTGGAAACTGCTTTATATATGAACTATAATTTTACTTCTTAAAACCGTTTATTGAACGCAAATGATATATATTTTCTAAATTTATATATTTATGTTACTCATATATGTATATAGTTTCATTAAAATGAGAATTCGATCCATCACAAAGTTGTCTTGTTAGAATCATTTGTGTAAAGTTTCATAAGAATTTGAATAATCATTGATTGCCTAATCAATAAATAATAATAAATGGTAATGAAATATATAATTTATTCTATTAGGTCAAAAATATCAGCAAGTCGTAGGAAGTAAAGCAAAAGATAAAAAAGAGGTGAAAGTGCCTAGTATCAAGTCCACGAATCCTCTAGATAATTTAGATTGTAAGTATATCTTGCGCTGCATTGTGCAATACTTGATATAGGGATATGTCATATGTAAAAATATCTAAATCTCGCATTTCTTAATTTTTTTCAGTTGACAGTGACGCTTTCAAGAACGGAGTTAATTCGATTGCCAAGTTACTGAATGTACCGAAACATTCTGATCATCTTATAACACTACAAGCGTGTAGCAAACTCGTGTGCAACAAGTTGAACGAGGATGCGATTAAACAATTTAATAGTGTCGCCAAAAGTAAATCTCTGACAAAGACAATAATAGGACCTAGCTTTAATATGGGCGACACAATGTTAGACAACGCCGCCAAAGGTCTTTCCTTATTGTACATTCAAGACCTTAGGAATCTCCAGACAAAAATTAATGAGACGATAGTCGCTGCGCAAAATATAACGGCTAATCCGAAAACGGACATTAAATTAGGAAAAGTTGGTAGATAAATGGTTGTATTTTATATTCCAGAAAAATGAAAATGGCATAGATTCATAAATAGCTTGTTTAGATTTTTTTTGTACAAGGAATATAAACTACACTAAATTAGCAGAATATTTAATGCGTACACGTCTCAAAGCAATCTCAAAAAACATTTGTACTATAAAATGAATATCTTTGACTTTCTAATGTAAATGTTAATTTATTTTTACTTTATGCCAAATCCGTAAATATATCTCGCCTTTGCAAAGAAATGCAAATGTATATAACATTTGATTCTCTCTTGTACAATATACATTATGCATGGATTTGTTAGTGCTTAACGAAAAACAGTCAGTATATAAAAATCATATTAATTTATATCTAAATATTAGAAACATTAGAATAGTACACTTTAATCGCATTAGAATATATATATATATAAATTAGAATATATATATATAAATATCAAGTAATATGTATAATTTAATTCCGATTTGTTTTAATTTTTAATGTTAAATTTTTATAAAAATTATTTTGTTTCGAGTTATTACAAATATCCAAATAATCTGCAATATATAATTTGATTATCAGAACGTTATGGCGCTTCTTAATTTAAAGCATTATGTTTAACATTAGCGGTCTTTCAATCTTATTATAATTTGATTATATTTGTGGAAAAATATATTCTTTAAAATGATAAAATATCAAGTTATTTAATATATAATAAATACGTCGAATATACAAACTGTTTTGGATTGTTCACTAAATAAATTAATTTCTTTGTGATTATTTGGTCATTGTTTAAATTGATTTATATCAACATATATCTGTAGCTGTAACGTGCCTAAATAGTAATTAAAATTCTGAAAACACATTTAGAGGAAAAATGAAAAATAACTGTCTCCTACTACTGAACACTTTATTGGGAAAAATCTATTCTATATATATATATATATATATATGAATATTTTTGAATCTGATACATTCTCGTAGAATTTAAAAAAAGTTACTGGAAAAGTTATATGTTATTGGTCGCATAATCGTTAGAACGTAATTTTATAAAACATATATGAATAGAAAATAAATTATAAATTATACATAATATATTAATAAAGGAGCTCTTTTATAAACGTGTACACACGTCTATACATATTTGTGAAATTATCTGTTTATCATCTCCTTGCTTTGATTATCTATTTCAAATATATTTATAGTATCAGAGAATCCATTAAATATAAATTGTTGTAATATGTATAAGAAGATACATGGATATATGTACCTATATATTAGGAATGTATAATAAATCACTTCGTCTTACATATTTCGAACGTTTCAGAAATACTGAAAGACAGTATATTTTTGTATATTTAAATTAAAGTATTTTTTAAGAAGGTACATATAAGTCATAAAATTACGAAATTTATTTATGTTAAAAAGATTTTCTATCTAAAATGTGATAACTACAAAAAGATAATAAACGTTCCTTTTATACTTTCCAGTAGTTCTGACACGTCATAGGCGAGTATATTGTAACAATATTAACCTTCGAAAGTAGTAAAAAGCGTATTTCTATTTACATATTATCAAGAATTGTATTATTTTCAAGTCTTCAATATTAAAAGCATATTATTCATTGGTAAATATACATATGTAGTGTGGCAAGCATAAAGCATACATCTGCTATTGACTATATTCATTAATTGTCAATGCATTCGTACATATCATAGATATATTTATCAATATATCTCTGCTTACTGTAATTATTTTAAAAAATCCATGTTTCATGTATATATTCAATATATATATATATATATATTGAAATTCTCCATTTTTTTAAAGAAAATGCTTATTCTACATTTCCAAAGGAATGAAGTAAATTAAGGGGAACTAAGTGTATTCTAAAATTATATATATTTATAAAAATATGATAGTTATCACAGAATTTATGAATATCAGTTTTGTCAATGCAGCATCTTTAGTATAAAGTCTATATATATTTATTTATTTATTCATTTTGGTAATATTCTGAGGAATTTTTATTTTAAGAAGCTTGTGACGTGATATGTTCAAACATGATTTCTATTTTGAGACTTTGCTTCAGTTAATAATATGAACACGCCTAAATATCGTACAATATACGCGATTTCTTCCTGCCATCACAGTTTTTGATATTGCACTAAAACTCAATACTTATTTTATACATTATTTGTTAAAATCCTATTACTAAGAAATACGTAAAAATTGTAATATTATTTTAAAATCCCATTAATAAGAAATACATAAATTGTAATATTATTTTCTTGTATACGTGATATTTTTATTAATTAATAACAAACAATTTGATATCTTGTTGAAAATAATATTAAATCCAAGTATGTATTTTTATATATATCGTATGAAAATCTGTATGTGTAGCCACTGTTTGAAAGCAGTTTCTACAGCAAGTCGATTATAAATATTAATAAGCGTGAATTAAAATTGTTTTTTTTTTTTTTAATTAAAGTAAAGAGATTTTGTGTAAGTGCGTATTCTAATGCATAATAAAATTATGCTTCGTCTACTAAGGCACTCTATACTGAAGCTTTATCATGTAATATATTATCAGAATTGTTTTATTTTCGGCAGAATATATTTCCTGATTGTAAGCCAGAGTTTATAATCTAAATGAAGTATATGAGACAATTCACACATTTATGATATAAAGAAAATATTGAGTTATGAACAATTTGTACTTGCAACTTAACATAACATTTTATCTAATGATTTATATAACTTCTTTTTAAGATAAATACTTTGATATATAATTTTGCTTAGGAATCCCATAAGATGCTGTGATTAGTGTGCTTAATTACGTGAGCAATTTTATATAAATACGTTTTAATTTCTATGCATATAAACGCAACAGCTAGTTATAGATATAACAGCAGTTATAACTATAACAATACACAACAGATAAAAAATTAATAGAATAATAAATATACTTAAGTAACTTCCGTTGTACATGTATGTGCATCCTTTGAGCTAGCGCCGAATTATAAACGATTCATGATTTGCAATTCGTGATTTATTGTTTGTGCAGCGTATCTATGTATGAATCAACAACATCAACAGATTCGTAATAATTTGCACTCCTCAATTTTGTTAAAAAAATTGTTCGATAAATGGAGTAGTAAACAACAAATGCGAATTCAATGAATTTATCTATTCACACTATTTACAAACTGCGAGTTTCGAATCACGAATTATATATAGTTTGGCGCTAACTTTAATAGGATCATATCTTTTATATCTCTTTAATACATATCTTTATATCCATAGATTTTTAGGAAATGAGGAAGCTTTTTTTTCTATAACGGTATAAAATAATGTGTAGATAGTTACGAAAGTCTACATCTATCTCGGTTTCCAGAAGGCACTGGTTGTAATATACGTCTGCTTCTCTCTTCATCGTCTAAGGAAGCTTGGAGAGCTCTAGCTAATGCTTCATCTTCGGTCATTGTTCCTTGAAGGCTTCGGAACGAATGCGAATTGCTGTTGCTGCTATTTGGTGATATTGTCGTTTGACCTTTCTTGTTTAGTGCCTCCAACCTACGTAGTCTCAACGCCTCCTCCGCTCCGATACAAGCATGATCGGTGGGATGTCTGTGCTTGAGGCAGAAATTGGCACTGCATTCGTTACATTTTACCGGCACCATCTCTTTGACTTTGCACCCCTTTGAAGAACACTTGTTGGAGAATATCTTCCTACGGCTTTCTCTACAGTCATTATCTATATGTAATCCTACAGCTACGTCGGGCAGATCGCCGCGCTTTATTGGTATAGGAACATCGCACAACGGACACACAGGCACCTGTATATCCTTCTTGTACGCGCTGGGACAGCTGTGACTTGTATAAGTTATATGATCTGTGCAAAAGATTCCCTGGCAAGCGTCGCACTTCAAAGGTAAAAAATCCAAGCGGTTGCATGTGCTCTCAGAGCAATGTTCTCCCAAATTTGGAAATTCCATTTCGATCACGTTGTACTTTTCTTCACCAGATGTCTGCAAATATAATTTGACAAAATCAGAATTACAATTACATCCTCTTTGACAATGAAAATTCATAATCCATTAATCAATCTGATTGGTGAATTTATTCTAAAAGATAGAAAATGGAATTGAAAAGTCTGTTCTACAAAAATCAATCTCAAACAATCTTAGGCTGCTTTTCATTTAGGAAATCAACATACTAGTCGTTTTATCCTTGTTATTCATTGCCAAGAAATGATGCTTTTCATCAAGAGACAATGTAAAACACAGTGATTATTTCATTTTTGCTTAACATTGGAAACAATAAAGACATAATGAATCACTGAGTTATACTGTGTCATCCGTATCTCTTGCTGAAAAGTACCCTGTATTATCTATAATTATGTATTATCTATAATGTGCTGAAAAGAATCCAACGAAACAACGTTTATGTCTATTATGTCTCCTAAAAGGCCATAGTCAGAAAAAGCCATAATCAATCTCAAGCAAGGATAATTTAAAACACTCTTACAATTTTCTTCATATTTTAAAACAATTACAGTCTTTGATATAATTAGTCATCACACCACTCCATATCACTACGTTCTTTCCCCTGTCAAACGAAGCATTTTCTCGATGAAATATCACAAAGTCCAATTATAAAAGCTCAAACGTACATTGTACGTGAGGCTAAACGCTGACGTGGAAGTGATAGACATGAGAAGATCATGCAATTGTCATGATAAATTTTGCAATGTACCTTGACTCAGCCAAAATGAAGAGCTACGAGGAGATTGCAGGCGCTGCGCGTTTTCCTCCTCTCTCTCTTTCTCTCTCTCTCTCTCTATCACCAACGTAACACAAGTCTTTAAGCACGTACGTGATTAATCGCTCAAACTTTACGATCGTACGTTGCTACAATTTTCGACAGCAAACAAGGCAGCATTTGACAGTGACTCCGACAAACCAATCTTACATCTCCATCCACGATGGCCGCATGCACTCAACACTGATGAGACCAGGCACGTGTACCTTCTTTATATATTCTCACGCGGCGATAGAAACCGATGACCAACGATGATCAACGATTTTCAGACCTGCACCTGTCTACACTCTCGCGGAGGAAAATGCAAGAGTGTCATCGAAGTCGACAACGAAGAGATCGAATGTGACGCGACATCGCGATACCGCGACGATTGCGATTCGTGCGGACGTGCGAGTAAATTAATAGCGTTTTAATCTTTTCTATTGGTTGACGTTAGGTCGGAATCAGACTACGTATTGAAGATTGAGATTGAAGATCGAAAGATTGAAATTTAAACAATCGAAACGAAAGGAGCTAAAATTTCTTTGTCCTTATTGGTCAAATTTCAATCTTCAATGGCTACGTTTACACCGTGCATTTAGTCCGCGGCCTATACAATAGACATCCTTGTTTATCCTGTATATTAAACAAAGACACCTATCATATAGGTCGCGGACTAAGCGCACGGTGTTAGCCAATGCGTAGTCTGATTCCGGCCTTACACGCTCTACCAATAGGAGAGCACAAAACGTCATTAATCCAACCCAGGTTGGTGCAAACCCGATCGGGCCGAAAACACTATAAGGGCCATTGACCATTTGAAGCAAACAAAATGACAAATGCGATTGGTCAATTCCGATGGACTAACTGGCCAGTTAAGTTAACTGAGCTTGGTGACAATGGCTGTGTTCAACAGAACGTTTGTTTTGCAACTGTTGGAAGTTTCCTTCGCGCTGATTGGATCATACTTTTAGATCTAGAAGAATGGTCCTATCTCAGCAGACAA
>NW_017256980.1:492642-494516 GCF_001594055.1 Mycetomoellerius zeteki | reverse complement strand
GAATGCAGCCAATCATAAAACGGTTGCAAAACTGTTGAGTCTGCTGAACGCAGCCAATGGCCCTAAGATCACCCGCTAGATTCGAAAGAGGCAACCAATTAGTTACGTTCAGCAGACTCAACAGTTGAGTGAGCGCTCGCTGCTATTGATGTATTCTTCTACATCTAAAATCTGATTGGGTAATCTAAAAGAATATACTAATAATAGCGAGCGCTTACTCAACTGTTGAATCACTTGAATTTACTGAACTGTCAACTATACTGAACGCAGCCAGTATAAAACATAGTAAATCATTATATCCTTAGTAATTGTAATTTTAAGTTTTAAAACCCTTTTTTTATTGAAATTTTTGTTCATTTTGAACAAAGTTACAGTTACTTGAATTTTGTAGTTTGCAGCACTATAAACTTTTATTCCTAATATTATACTAATTAAAATAATCATAACACAAAATGTACAATATATATAAGCACTTTTCTTTATGCATCTAATTATAAATCTAAGACATTTTCAACTTTAAGAATAATGCCTTGAGGTATCGCGCCTCGTAAACGACCGTCCGTTTGCCTTGAGGTGAAATGTTCAGCATGTCCTGTATGTCAAACGGCTGGTCGATCACCGTCATTATGTCCTTGCCATAAACTGAAATTTCAGATAGAGAAGCACACAAGTATAAGTCCGTCGTTTACAAAAAATTTACAAGATCAGCCGAACTTTTGTTAAGTTAATCGCCCAATCGACACCAACTAAAAGTAACATAAATTTATAACATCAATGTTATAATCTTACGCTCAACAACTGTAATGTAACATCATGGAGAACACTAACATAGTTAGCGCTTATTTATGTCATTCTATCTTTATTTTATATTTAATGAATGCTAAAGATAAAATGATTTAAATAGCGCTAATAGCGTCTTTCTGAACGCAACTCAGATCATGTTATACAACATATATATTGTTATAACTGTTAAATATGAAATTATATCATCGATATTACATTACTTTTAGTTGGTATCGATTGGGTGATGATTGGGTGAAATTTTTTACTAGTACAACTGCTAAATTGTTAATACAATCCATTCCTTTTTTTCTTCTATATACTCTTCTATATCAAACAACAAGATCAGTCAATAATTCCATTCGTATATTAACAAAATATTACAAATATTACTTCATAAGTTAATTGAAAGCTGTGTACCTTCGCAATGCTCCAAAAATTGAATACATTCCTGCAATGTGGAATCTTTCAGGACCACTAACTGTTTCGCCAATTGCTCTACGAGCGATAAAAAGCATCTTTTCGCATAGAACCAAGTGTCAGTGCCGAGTTTCTTATTGTAGGGCTCCAAGCTCTTCATCACCCGCGATATGCCGAACTCGTAATTACCCTTGGAGCAGTACAGCGTCCCGATCACCAGATTCACGATGCACAAATGAAAGAGTTTCCTATCCTGATCTTCAAACGACACTGCCTCTTCCTCTTTCTCAATCTTCTTCATCAACTCTTCGGCCTCTGCGTTTTGCGAGGTCATGATGTAGCTAACGCAGAGGTTTGCAAGAACTATAGCGCTCACGTCCAGGATCTGCAAATAGATTGCAAGCGTCAGACTATGGTAAAGAAAAAAAAATAAAGGCCTTGTTATAAAATCATAATATCCGACTTCATCACAAGATCATCATCAAAAAAACCAAATGACATCATATTTTTCCTAAAATTACTTCTACTTGATCTTATTATGGTTTTGTATTCTACGTGATCTTATTATGGTTTTATGTTCTACGTGAAGAAATGGTCTTTGCTTCACTAACACTATCATATTTCTTCTTGACGATCGGTTCATAGAAGCGCGTTGAATCTTTAAATTTATTCTC
>NW_017256980.1:484287-492590 GCF_001594055.1 Mycetomoellerius zeteki | reverse complement strand
TTCTTGAAGATCTTCTCCACTTGAGTGTAATTCTCCAGGTCCCAGTAGATCTTCGCCTGCGCCATTAATACGGGAACGTATCTGTCGAGGGCCTCCTCATAATCGTTCACAGCCTTCTTCACGGCATTATCATCATGATTCAGTCTCGCCTCCTGGACCTGCTTAGTCGCTTTGCGAAGCGCTTCCGTATGTTTGTTAGCAAGATCATCGAATTTGCGATATGCCTCCTCCGGCGAAGTTTGTTGCGTTATTAGCGCGTCCAAGAAGTCGTATAAATACTGGAAAAATAATGCAAATTTAAAAATAATTCTAATAAGTAAAACATTATTGTACATCAACTAGGAGTATATCAAATCCTTTAATCGAAATTTGTGCTTAAAAATTTTTCCAAAGTGAACTCTATTTTTTGCAGAATGTCTTATTAATCCATAAATGGAATTACTAATTTATTTATATTTCACAATTTTATTTTTCATAGTTTTGTGTTATTCATACAAGCTAATTATTATACTGTATCTATAAGTTTAAGTTTTTTATATACAATCTTGACTAAAATATTAGATATTTATATTTTCTCATTTATTCGGAATTCTTTTTCTGCATTGTTTCTATTGATTGTCGGCATTACATATAATAAGTTTAAAGAGTTCTTGAAGCAAAAGGATAATTTACAGCAAATGTCATAAATCAATTTTTAAACTAAAATTTTAAATAATGTGTCTAATACTTTTAGCCAAGACTGTAATTAAAAATTTTGTAACTTCTTCTAAAACTAAAAATAAAAAAGTTTACTAGCTCCTGAAAAGACCGATATTTTCTGTTATAAGTTAATATCATTTTTTTGTTAATATCATATTTTTGTTACCCTGGTATTTTCTAAATTAAATAGAATATTAAATAAAGATTAAATAAATATTAGAATATTACATATAAAAAATTGTAATCGGAACCTGTTTAAGAATCTAATTTTTATTTTTGCAAAATATCTACTATTATAATACCTACTATTATAATATAATATTTTCTATATCACATACTTTTGTTACATTGTTCTATGAATTTTAACGTATTTGTAAACACTTTAATCAAAACTTCAATTATCGTTAAAAAATAATAAAAAATGTCCCCTATAACGCTGCGGACATATCGATATTACGGCCCTGTGTTTGTTGATAGAAATCTAACCTATAGCGCAATACTTTTCTTTTTATTGATTTTACACTTATTGAAACGTCATCACTCGCATACGAATGTTCTTTCGATGGGAAATTAAAGATGACAAAATGCGAATTGAATCAGATATTTCTGGGTGAAGTCGCATCCGTGCAAAATTACGGAGCGTTCGTCAGAATACCAGGTACCTCGCAGCAAGGCTTAATACACCGATCACAGGTGTGTATTATTAGACTCTCATATAATAAATACTAATAATAATAATCTCTGCTGTAATGTAATTCATTGATTTCTATGCAATTCTCGTCAGGTAAGCACGGCTCATGTCGACAATGTTGCAGAGATCTTGCAAAAGGGTGAGCGAGTCTGGTGTAAGGTGATATCGGTTGGGGAAGACGGCAAGGTAGGGCTGTCCATGAAACACGTAAATCAGGGAAATGGCACGGATCTAGACCCTAACGGCGTGGAACTGCAAAGAGATGCACAACGGAGAAAAAATCCAGGAATAACTCAGCATAAGGCCATACAGTTGGAAGCGGTATTGAATACTACATGTACCAAATGTGGGACCAGAGGACACTTGTCCAAGGACTGCTTCATGTCTCCCGATGGCAAGAAGTATGAACTGATTCCAGAAATCGAAGAAGAGAGTGTCCTGGAACTGGACAGTAAGAACGCTGAGAAAAAGATAGAGAAGAAGCATAAATCAAAAAAGAAGAAGAAAAAGTCGAAGAGGAGCAAACAGTCTACTGATGACAGTGATACAGAAGACAAGGAGAGGGGCAAGAAAAAAAAGAAATTTTCTAAAGAACGCAAGAAGCATAAAAAGAAATACAGCAGCAGCTCGAGCGACTCCTCCAATAGCTCATCATCTGACGACGCAAAATCTCACAAACGGAAACACTCAGACGATCACGAAACTCGTACCAAAAAATGCAAACATTCGAAAACCAAACATTCATAATAATTGTTCCTATTCTTTTTTTAAATATAATTTAGTTTGAATATACCTTGCGTTGTGCATATAGCTTGTATATAAAATATATATATAATAAGGCTGTAAATTGTTTGAAATGCTCAAATTGAAGTCTGACGAATAAAAATGACCGATTAAGAATTAAACTTACTGATGTTAGATACTTGTAAGTCAAATGTACATTTTCAGCCAGGACGTCGGCGGCTAGATCATAATACTGATATTTACAATACAGGAGTAGCAAGTTGGCGAAGGTCTCGGGTGGGAACGGGTTTTGCTGCAGCAGAAACTGCAGTTTCTCGAATCCTTCACTCGGTTTTGTGTCCATGTTTATTAACGCCTGATTGTGTAAAGTAACGGCGTCGAGCTCCTCCTCGGAACGCGGTGGCATGTCCGTTAACGCCTCCTTCGCTGCGTCATCTGTAATATTAAGCAAAACTGTAAAAAGACCTTTTTAAAAAGGCAGCGACGCGAAATTACAATTTTGCAATTGGTACTCGATAGCGGCTTTCAGATTGAACGCCTCCGTCAGAGCTGTCTCGTGCAGCGTCAACGTATTCCCGACACTTCGAACTTCAATACCCTCGGTAGCCATCCCTACGCTCAACTCTGGATGCTCCCTTATACCGTACTCGATAATAGTGGCAATATGTTTTAGGGATGCTGCATACTCTTTCAATTTGAAGTAACAAAGAGCAACATTATACGATAAGTGAGGCTTGAATCCTGCAATTTGTAACGCATTCGCAAATTTTTTGAGGGCCTGTTCGTACTTCTCCTCCTAGAAATATAATCGTGCATATACATCAATTAATAACACTCAACTGACTCAGTTAACAACTAAGAATAATATAACATCAATGTTATTTCATAGTCAACAATGTAACTATTATATACAGCATGTTATATTACATTTATATCGTTGTTGGATGTGAAATTATAACATTGATGTTATGTTACTATTGGTGTTTAGTGGAGTGTTACAAATATATGCACCTTATACAAGAGACATCCCAAATTGATTTCAGTATCAATGTCGTCGGCAGGACATTGATCCACGAGATTTTTCGCAGCTACCATGTCTTCCTGTCCGTACTTTATAGCTGCCTGCAGCTTCTTTACCTTGAATTCCAAGTTACTTTGATTGATAATGCTCGAACAAATCGTCCATGCTTCTGGGTACATGCAAGCTTGATGCAAGGACTGGGCGTAATAGAGCTTATACAGATTCTCTTGTGGGCACAGTTGAACCAGCTTCTCATAACATTGAGCTGCGGCCATGAAATCTTGTGTGTAAAAGTAACAATGGGCCAAAAGGGATAAACAAGGTCTAGACTGAAAGAATACTTTATTCAGTATTGGCGTTTACATAAATTGAAAAACACAATATCACATTACAGCGTACGTACGTTAGGATGAGAATCTAAAAGGTTTAACAAGACTTTAATACATTCAGTATATCGTTGTTCTCTTATCTGGAACACAATATTTAATTATTTATTTCTTTATATTTATATTTGTATTTAATTATATATTTCTTCGTTTTCGAAGATTATAAAAATCAACAAGACAAAAATATTTCAAACTATCCTATTTCTCATTTATTCGTCTTTAGGTTTATCTATTAAAAAATTTTTTAATGTATACATAATATATGTGTATGCACAATTTAGTATGTACCATTACATATATTATCTTAGTGTACTCTCCATCCTTTATGTGCACATTTTCTATGAACGTAGACATAGCGAAAATTATAATAAAGCACTATGAAACTTTAACAACTAATTAGTACTATTTCATGATATAGTGTAGTATACATATATGTACTACATGTGGCTACCAGCATGCATTCACGAGTATTGTTTTGACACAAGGCTGAATCCGTTGCCTAGGAAACAACACCAGGGAATATAATACAAGTTTTTAATTCAATTCATATATATATGTATATATATCATTATCAATTATATTTTTATAAAATGCAAATTTTGTTTATTTAATACGCACCTTTGGACTTAAACAATTTATAATGCAGATATATATATATATTGATTTAGTTATTTTTTTATAGAAATAAAGAAATAATAATTGTGTGCATACAGCGGCAATGTTTTGTTTAACATCTAATACTATTGCATGCACACGGACAGATCACTTTTTAACCAACGCTTATGATTATTCAAATTTCAAACGTTTATACTTAAAAAAACTACTTTATGGCTTTATGAAAAAAAATGTCTTACACCTTTATTACTTAATTTTATATGAAGTTTCACGTTGCAATATTATCCTCGAATTTCGGAACACCCTGTATATTCATATATATTTACACAATTGATATACAATATATACAGCAATAAATGTATATAATATGAGAAAAAATGCATCTAATCCCACAATAACTTATTCATATCAGATAACTTATCTCTCTTAATCTGATCTAAAATTACTGTCAAATTATTAATTTTATCTATCATCACTTGCAATTTATGTTCTTGCGTCTTCAGTAATTCAGTAATCTCCAAGCAATTTTTTTTAAGCATTGCTGAGTGCTCATTTGAGAAAGATGGAACATTCAGAATTTTTACTGGCTTTACAAGAACCTTCGTCATCTGTAACAAACCACGCTAATGACAAATACAGATAAATAGTAAATTAATGTATTTACTGGTTCTATTGAATATAATTCAAATAAATTACAATAACAGAGCTATTTGAGCCTGGCTAGTTAATGTACACCAATTCATATATTATAAAAGTACAATTACAGAATACAATCTATTAAAATCATATGTTTCGACCTTCAATATGATCCTCTTCAGTTTAACAATTTAAATATTCAATATAAATACAAATACATACATTACATGTTAATGTCCCTGACTACATTCTGTTGGTCAAGTTTAGTACGAAAAACGTATTTTATCGCCCGCATAAATTAAAATACTAAATTAATGTATTTACTGGCTATGTAATGTATGTATTTGTATTGAATATTTAAATTGTTCACTGAAGAGGACCATATTGAGAGTCAAAACGTATGATATTTTAATAGATTGTATTCTGTAATTGTACTTTTATAATATATGAATTGGTGCACATTAACTAGCCAGACTCAAATAGCTTTGTTATTGTAACAGATAAATAGAAAGTAAAATAATAATTATCAGTTCTGTGAAGAGCACTTACATGTATTTCATTGGTGAGCTTGATACACTTCTCAAGCTCCTTTGCACACAGTAGTGGATACCTCTCTCTAGCGTCACACAACTCAAATACCACATCTTCACATTGTTGCTCAAGATCATCTGAATTCAAAACAAACAACATTATGAATAATTGTACAAAGTACTTCCAATTTAGAATAATTTTGTTGGAAAAAGATCCAAGATCGATTTATAGTCCATTCTTGTTTTAAAACTTTTAAGTGACGTCTTAAGATACTAATACAGCTGTAGTCAGTAATCTCATAATCAATTCTTATATTTAAGATTGTCTTAAATCTTAAATATATTTATTTAAGTACTAGTATACTACTAACATTTAAGACAGTTGTAGGATGTCATGAATCAATCAGAAATATTAACATTTTAAGACATCACTTAACACAGACTTAAAATAAGAACCAATTATGAATACTGGTCTATAAGTGAATTAACATTTTAAGATTGTACTATTGTACTTAAGACAATCTTAAATATAAAAATCGGTGCCGAGGTTTCCAATAATAAAGCACAACATGGAATACCTACCCATTTCTATATACATACAGTTGGGTCCTCACATCTGTGTCGTATCCCTGAGACCTTCATGCCTGTTTAAAAAACAAACAAGAGCATTTTAGAATACATGCAATACAAATATATTGAAACACTTTATAAAGTAAATTTAAATATGTGCAGGCATTTAAATATGTGATAAAGCACTTTGCCTATAAAAATTGCACTGTAAAAAAAAAACGACGCTTCATTTCGTCACTGATTTAAGAGTGAAATTCACGCCGAGATTCAATTTCAATTTGACTTTTACAAGCGTACGTACACAAAATTTCTGGAAGTACGTTAGAGCAATTGAGGATCAGATTGGTCGTTTACAGCATCAGAATTGATCGGAATTAATGAAACCGTCAAGCACTGTTAACTCTGTCAAAACGTCGAAAGAAGGTTTGAAGAATACGGGTTGACACTCGTCCCGCCATCAAAGGGACATTTTCTGTTCTTCATAGCTGCATTAGGTCTGTTCGAGTTGCATGAAATCCCCAAATATTTTTGCACTTAAAATGAGATAGATATATATTTGGCCTTGAAAAGAGAGAAAGCGAAGATGCCGAGTGCCAAAAATGCAAGCAACGCGAACAGACCTATTGTACAATCCTGGCTGCGGTCCACTTGACGCTACAAACGCTTCGAAGCGTTTGAACGACCAATCAGAACAAAGAATTTTACGAATTGACTAATCAAAGAATGCTTCGAAGCGTTTATAGCGTCAAGTGGATCGCAGCCCCTGTTGCATAAAGTTGGCACATTTATTTGGATCTATAATCTGACAGCTTTTTAATAAAAGTATACTAAAATCAATATATTATTGCATAGTTTATATATATTTTATAAGCCATAAGAAATGGACGAATCATAGTCGATTATTCTCCTTGAATTCGACTATAATTGGTCAATTTCTTACGGCTTAAGGCTTAAAACACCTATTGTAGATCCGGGGTAATTGCGCGAACTGTACATATGCACTGTATATCTTAGGATGGAGTCCCATGAGGTGTATTTATCGCGTATCGCATAACCGCGTAACCAATCAGAAGCGATCTGCTGTTATAGTTTCGCGTTTTACTGATTATTGATTGGTTATGCGCTTACGCGATACGCGGCAAACATGCCTGATGGGACTTCACCCTAACTGTGCATTTTAAAATGAAATAAAAATAGGTCTATTCACATTACTTGAAATCCCCAAAAATTTGTGCACTCGAAACAAGATAAAAACAATTTAGACTGTGGTCCACTTGACGCTACAAACACTTCGAAGCATTCTTTGATTAATCAATTCGTGAAATGCTTTGTTCTGATTGGTCGCTCAAACGCTTCGAAGCGTTTGTAGCGTCAAATGGACCGCAGTCTAAATTGTTTTTATCTTGTTTCGAGTGCACAAATTTTTGGCAGTGTACGACTCGATGCTTTCCAACTATACGACACAAGTCGACACAATCATACACAGCTAAAATGCTGAGTTCGACTGTGTCGTCTCTCCGTGGATACCAACATGACCAACAGTTTTACATTTGACATCATTTATTTTTCTGATAGCAGTGATAGAAGTGATATTCTGATAGCAGATTGTTAATGATTTTAAGGTTATATTCGAATATATTCGGAACATAGATGTATGCGAGATAAACAGCGAGACTAACAAGACTGATAAAAGTTACACTCTTTTGAACAATTAGGACCGTGTTCTTGACTATGGAAAGTATTTAGTACATAATTTTTTATTATTTTTATTATTTATTATAAAGATAAATGTATTGCCTACTATACAATAATTTAATAACATATTGAACATTCTTGTGCCACATAGCTTTTATTAATTTGAGTTATTCGACTGAATATAATATTATACACATTTCCTAGTTACAGCAACAAAAGGATTCACATGCAAACATTGCAATGCATGTATTGCTTCATTAGATACAGCATCCATACATGAATGTTTAAAAAACAAAGATATATATATATAACAAAGATATAACATTATGTTTATAATTTAGCACCACGTATTTTTGTTTTCAAAACTTACTATAACATTCCACAGGTAAATCAAATAAAACGTTAAATGAATACAGAATTTTGGTTAAATTAATGTTTGCACTTTGCAAATCCCTTGATACAATTCGGTTTTTGTTAGTTAAATTATTATAAACCGCTGTCTATAAAATTTACCATGCATATATACCGAAAAAAATATAGTAATAAATTATATAAAGTGTCTGTCCTGAACTCAAACGGTGAAATTATAAAGCTAAACAGCGTTCCAACTACAAGTCGACTGTGTAAGGCCGGAATCAGACTACGCATTGAAGATTGAGGTTGAAGATTGAAGATTGAAATTTGACCAATAAGGACAAAGAAATTTTAGCTCCTTT
>NW_017256980.1:483857-484090 GCF_001594055.1 Mycetomoellerius zeteki | reverse complement strand
GCGCTGCAATCGATTGTGCAGTTGTGCTAAAAGAACGAATTACTGCAAGAACTGCTGTATCCGATGCCTAAAAGAACGCACCCTGTTTGACTGTGTTCCGTTGCTGGAAAGCACACTTTATTTCATTTTAAAATGCACAGTTAGGGCCACTGTCACCAAGCTCAGTTTTTTAACCACGGGCGTTGAAAGGAGAGAATGCTGTTATGCTGGATTCACACTGCATCCGATTTTCG
>NW_017256980.1:483583-483811 GCF_001594055.1 Mycetomoellerius zeteki | reverse complement strand
AAGCAAAATTCATCGGAATTCTGTTTTCTGATTGGTTGCAGAACGTCGTACGACGAAAATCGGATGCAGTGTGAATCCAGTAATAGAGTCTTCCGATTGAGTACCACTGCTCAATCCGATTTAGGGATCCGATTACTTCACGTAAACACCCTGTGTCACCTCAGGAAAGTAGCCGCAGGGTGCATTCCTTTCACGCATGTGCATAATGCATCATTTATCCTTGTTTAA
>NW_017256980.1:471651-483169 GCF_001594055.1 Mycetomoellerius zeteki | reverse complement strand
ATCCTAACTTTTTTCCTTCCTCCCTGTTCTTCCCGTTTTATTATTTGCTTATATATTTCTGTCTTTAACAATGGCGCGCGCGAAGCGCACGCTTGTTATGTCTAGTAAGGATAAATGATGCATCATGCGCATCATGCATGAAACGGAACGCAACCTCTATCAAGCGCGTTGGAGTGAGTAAGAGCTATGGTAGGAGCATATTGGAACATGTTGGAGCATGCGACACGAACAAACCTCATGATACACAATCGACCGGACCTATTACGGAAATTTGCATAATTAGAGAAATCAATTGATCGCGAGCCGGAATAAAAAATGCGCGCGTTGCCTGCAATTTTTGCACTCAGCATCTTTGCTTTCTTTTCGTCGAACGAATATATTTTTATCTCGTTTCAAGTGCAAAAATTTTTAAAGATTTCAATCAACGCAAACAAACCTATTGCGCACGCGATTGGCCGGTTCGCTCGAACAAGCGTTAACTCGTGTCATCGTGACTATAGAAATTTATTTTTTTCAATGGATTTCATTTTAATAAAAAAACGAATAAATGAATTTCGGCTATTTCGACAACGGGTCTTCCTTCCGTGCTTGACTTCCGCGGCGACTTCTTCGAAAACAGAAAATACACGGCCGTCACGTACGAATTACGGAGAAGCGGATATTCGCAGGTATTCGTGAAGTGTCGCGAACGCCATTGAATCGGCAGGGGTGCCGTTACTGCCGTTAGTTGCATATCACGAAGAACAGTTAAATTGCAACCGCATTGGCCGCTCGTCCCCATTCTCCCCGGCGACGTCCGCCGTCGAACGGATCGTGATAGACAACGTCAGATTCCAATCCAACGTAGCGATAGCAATAAGTGCATAGGTGATAACGTCATCTTACAACACGATTACGAGACGCTATTTTCGCATGACGGATCGGCGGGGAGAAGAAAGAGAATAGTGGAAAGGTACGGATTGATATTGACACCAGTGACATCCGAGACGGCTGAGGCTTCAAAGCTCAAAAAAGTGTACCGGCGAGATGAGCTACCTAAAGTCGATCGGCACCGCCATCATCTACATCGGCTTGATCCTAGCCGTGATCACGTTCATACCCGGTCTACCACCAGAGACAGAGTTTGTGGAGTACAGGTATTAAGACGTAATCGAGAAGAAAAAAAAATTCGCTCGAATCATGGCTGATCATTACGACTATCTCGTTGATTTTGATCTTGGATCCTTGCAGCATAATTCCACCGCGTCAATTAGATCCCAAGGTGGGCCCGAAAAATCGGCTGAACGACGTCCAGAAGCTGTTCGATGGCGAGATTAATTCTCCAGAGAGTTTTGATTCCTATAATGGACAGCTCTACACCGGAGTCCATGGTGGTTATGTCCTTAGGATCGAGGAGGATCGTATAGTGCCGTTTGTCAAGTTTGGCGAGAAATGCGGTAAAGTTGTATAGATTGTACTGTGACCTGTATACATCCTTTTTTATAAAGAATAGTTCTTTGTTTCAGTAGCTGTCCTTTAAATTTATTTATTCTTTCTCAAAACTTAGTTTTGCCCTTCATTTTTAATAATATTAAGGGAAATTTCTTTCTAATTAGCACTCCAATGTCTAATATCACACTAATGAGTGAATATTTATGGAAATAACTGAAATTTAGTTTTATGCAAAGACGATATTAGCCCAAGCAGACCAACAAGTCACAATAACGTCAAAATTACATAAAAATAAGTCCTGGTTGATTGAAAAGTAACTTTTAATAATCAAATTTTAATAACCTACTTTGATGTCATGATGACTTATGTTTTACTTCGGAATTATTCAGATATACTGCTAAAAAAAATTTCAGAAATTAATACGCATTCCGATAGTCACAAATTAGTTATAAATATTTACAAATAAAGTCCTAAAATTTTCAAGTTTGTCCTTTATTTTCTCTGAGAAAATATGGTCACCATATATATAGGTGGAAACATTTAAGTTTCTCAGAATAGAATTATCGTATGAATTTTAATGAGACTTGATAAATATTGATTTAGTATTGATTAATTGCATTGCATTATACAAATGCAGTTTTTATTCATCAAGTTATTTTATATAACATTATGTAACTTTTCTACATAAACTCATTTATCAATAGATGAACTTAAAAATTCGCTTATACTTGAACAAAGAAGTAGAACAAAATAATACTTGATTGGTAGAAGTTTTTTAATCGAAGTTGTTTTGTGGACAAACGATTAGATATATAGATAAGAAAATATCAGAACTGACAAGGCAGGTTTCGCACTGTCCGCAACCGATTTGATTCTTCATGAAATATGTTGTTAAACACGAAAATCCAAAAGAGGCACGTATTTTTTTATATGTGCTCTAACTCATATTTATATAAAGAGTGAAACACGAAAATCTAAGAGATACGTTTAAGGGGTGAAACACCCCTTTGAAAAGAAAACGGTATTTTTCTTTCAAGGCGAATATCGTCGGAAGTATAAAAGATAGAAAAAATTATTTTAAATAAAAGTTGTACGGTTTCAGGAGTACTTCAATATATTACGAAGAAAAAAAAATTTTTTTAATTTTTTTGTTTAATTGTTAATTTAAAAAATTTTTTTTCTATTTTTAAACTTCCGACGATGTTCGCCTCGAAAGAAAAATACCGTTTTTTTTTTTTTTTCCAAAGAGGTGTTTCACCCCTTAAACGTATCTCTTAGATTTTCGTGTTTAATAACATATTTTTTGGAGAATCAAATCGGTTCCGGACAATTGTAAAACTTCCCTTGTGAGTATGATTTTAGTAGTGTCCTCATATACATTAACAGTACTGAAAATTTATGCTATACAGGGTGTTAGTTAAGTATGTTGCCATACTCAACAGAGCGATTCTTTGGTTTATTTCAAGTAAAAAAGTCCATGTAAATATGTGTCCTAAACAGCTTAGTTTCCGAAATAAAAAAATTTAAATGTGTAGTAATAATCTGTTTATTTGAAAGAAATACAGCTTGAACTAGTCAAAAACTAGTTAAAAACAGGAAAAAAAAAACAAAAACACAGGCTTCAGTTCTTCTGATGAAATAAAACAATTAGATGAATTGTTGAAAATGTCCACCTTGCGATTTTGATGGACTGAAACAATTTGGCTCGAAAACGTATGTACAAGCTAACTGACCCGCAGCAACATTAGAACTGAAGTCTATTTTTGATTTTGTGACTTTGACTTTGTCACTTTGTTTACGGTTGTGTGAATGGTAACTCACGTGAAGCAAGGCATATTTATGCAAGAACATATCTCCAACGCAATTTACCGTTTCGTCAAATATTTGCGAACATTCGCCTGTATTTCGGAAACTAAGCCGTTTAGGACACATGTTTATATGGACTTTTTTACTTGAAATAAACCAAAGAATCGCTCTGTTGAGTATGGCAACATACTTAACTAACACCCTGTATATAACATGAACTATAGATGTTCAGTACTGGCAGTGTATGTTAAACAAGGCTTTCATAAATATCAGTAACATTTAACAGTAATAATTTTTCAAAAAATTTTATTTAAAAATGATAAATCACTCAAATTGCAAAGAAGGGGCTTAGAAATGAATCTCACAAATTGACTTTTTCCAAATAACACATGTCAATTTTGTTTATTCTCTGTATTTTAATTTACGATATCAAAAGATGATTACAAAAATTTAGTTGACACTGATATGACTTATGAGAGACTTCCAAGGTCAAATAAAGGTCGCTACTTTACACATCTTTATAAACCATTATTTATATATCTTTAGAAACCAAGCAACTTTTGTCCGAAACATTCTTGAAGGAAATACATTATTTATCTCTCCGAAGTATTTACATATTACTTTACATATCTTTATAAACCATTATTTGTTAGTATTGAATAGTTTCTTTTTGATAAATTATTTTATAGTATCTTGAATCAAAGTCCAAAGAATAAACAAATTCAGCGTGTGATATTTGAAAAAGTTACTTCTCATGAGATACATTTCATTAAACTGCATATGCTCATGTGACAAATAATACTTACATAATACTTACATAATACTTACATGGTACTTCCGAACGATATAGACGATATAAACCAACTTTGCACACATTTGTTAAATATGGACTTATATTCAATGTAATTATACACATGTGTATGTATGATATTCACTAACGTTGGTGAACGTTGGCCATATCATTAGAAGACGCCTTAATATTAACGACTGTGATTTTTATACTCTATATAAGATGATAAATCAAAATAACAAAACTGATAACATTCGAACGAAATCAGTATTTCTTAGCTTTTTAAATAAAACATGATGTGTATATATATGTATGAAGTAATACAGAATTAACAAATACAAATTTTAAGGTAAAGTTAATACAATTAATTATATCAAAGTATATAATAAAATATTGATAATGTATTTTCTTATGAAATTTACAGATGGCATTTGGCAAGAACACAAATGTGGAAGACCATTGGGATTAAAGTTTGATAAGAAAGGCAATTTATATGTAGCGGACGCTTATTACGGAATTTTCCAAGTAAACGTTGCAACCGGAGAGTATAAAAATATAGTGAATGTTACTAAACCAATTGATGGAAAAGTTCCACGATTACCAAATAGCATAGATGTCGCAAAAAATGGAGACATTTACTGGACTGACAGTAGCACAGACTTTTCTCTTTATGATATAATGATGATATTGCTAACGAATCCATCAGGAAGGTAATAAAAAAAGATGCAAATTATAAAATCAGTTTTATACTACTGAATATATGCATATATCATATATATTTATATATATATATATATATATAAGTTAATTATATTAATTACACACTTATACGTTATAATGTAGCTAAGAAGGAAAACGAAGTATTGATACGAAATCTTGCATTCGCAAATGGTGTTTTATTAAGTGATGACGAAAGTTTCGTACTTGCTGCGGAAACAGTAAAGAATCGTATTATGAAATATAATTTGAAAGGACCAAAGGCAGGGCAGCATGAGATTTTCATTGATGGATTACCAGGTATACCGGACAATATTCACAGCGATGGTCATGGTGGTTTCCTCCTTTCTTTGATCATTGCTGATAATCCTGATCATCCTCTAATTTTCCAATCTCTCATGCCACATCCCTATTTGAGAAAAATGTTGGTACGGTTGTTAATGATGATGGAATTGCCATTTAAACTATTAAATGATGTTTATCCTAATCTCTACACTGAGAGAATTTTGCATGCAATCGGATCGTATCAAAGCGCAGATATTGTAAGCAATCCACAGGAGAAAAGTTCATTGTTAAGAATAGATGCATCTGGTAATATTATTGAAATCCTTACTTCAGACGATGACTTAATTCGTCATGTAAGTTCAGCTTATATACACAACGGCTTTTTGTGGTTGGGCTCTCCGTTTAAAAACAATCTCGGCAGAATTCCGTTGAAACAAGTTTTCCCTGATTTAGCTGATAGTGCAAAACAATCTTCTCATACAAGGAGTGAAAAGCAATCTCCGAACGTTGCTGCTTCTAATGTAAAGACAGAAAGAATCAAACGAGACACAGATTCTACGACAGTAAGACCGATCGAGTCGAACAGAGCTTCCCAGACAACAACGCCTAAACCAACTGCTGCTCCCACAACCACACCTAAGCCAAAAACCGCTGCTACGCCAAAACCATCTCCAATTCCTAAAACAGATAAACCTACGGCTAGCAATGTGAAACCATCGGAAACTAAATCATCTACGAATGCCGAAGCCAAAAAGAACAATGCAAAAACAGTTGACGATACGAAATTAAATTCCCCAAAGTCGGAAAAGAGTAATAAAAAAGAGGATACTACAAAGACACAATCCGAAAAGAAAGTAAAAGTAGAACAGAATGCTTCTGTAAAACAAACAGAGCAAAAATCACAATCCGAGAAAGTTAAACGGGAAACAAACCGTCCGAAAGACGACCTGTAAATAAAAAAGTAAATAAACTATGATATATTTGTGATACCCACCAACACTTGTTGAACGGTACACTCCATATTTTTCAGACATTCCATTAAAAGAGAAAAACAGGTTGAGGATATATATAGATTAACGATTTCTCATCTCTCTTTGCTTATGCATTTTTATCATCCACGTTGTTATATTCGAGTTATGCGTATGTGAATATAAGTTACGTATATACGAATTATGTGAATCATTATAGGTGCTATGATTGCACCTATAAAAGGTAAGTTTTACAAAAAATAAGTTCAAAATAATCAAGATGGATTACTGGAATAGGAACTTAATCCTAAAGCCGTCTGTATTACCGACTAAATCGTAATTTTTGTGTAACAAATATTTTTTTTCTCTTCCACAGATTCGAAAATCCTTTTCCAGAATTAAAGTATATACATTAATACGTATTTGTAAGGTGGAATTTATACTGAAAACGACAAAAAATTTCGAAATTGAAATCTTAAAAAAAATTTTTTGTCGCGTTCTCGGCATAAACTCTACTTCACAAACACGTATTAATGTGTATATTTTAATCCTGGAAAAGAATTTTTGAATCTGTGAAAGAGGAAAAAAGTATTTGTTATACAAAAATTACGATTTAGTCGGTAATACAGACGGCTTTAGGATCTCCTTGAGATTAAGAGAAAATCTTTGAAAGATAATTAATTTAATTTTTAAACTCGATTTTTTTAATTAATTCCCTTTAAAAATCTTTCATATTTTAATTTTGATTTTTTTAATATAAAATCACATTTCTAATTATACTTTTGATGATGGATAACTTGTATTCCATAGATAAGAATGTGAAAAATATTAGAAAAATCTATCCGCTTTATTACAGTGACTAAAAATGAGGATAAAAATTTAGAGAAAGTTGTATGTTGGCGACTGTAATGTATATATGAAGTTGAAAGATTTTTGCAAATTTTATTATACGTTTTTCATTCATATAGTATATGTACTAATTTTTATACTTTATATCCTAATTGTATCTAAATCGATATGATATGAAAGGAATTTGGTACTCTTTTTTTTTCGCAATCTTAATTATTACTTTAGATTGAACATCTATCGCTTTATCTGTATTAGTTTTCAGTTTAAACATACAAGATATATATCAAAATATTGAAGTGATTAGCTGGCAGCACAAATATTTTTTTAAAGGAAACAAGCTATATCTTGTCAAAATGTTGAAGTTATTTTACATCTATGTTTGTGAAATAATTTTTTATAAAAAAAATCTTTTTATATCTTTTTTATTTATAATACGAATAATATCCATATAATTGTAACTATACCGTAATGTCATGGACATTAAAATGTAATTTACGCAAGTTTCAACAAGTGAGAAAAAACAAATCCTAAAACAAGTGCTATAGATAGTTAAAGGACTGACATAAGTGTTTTTGTTGATCGACGATTATAAATAATAACTTTGTTATATGGTATCAGGTGCGAGATGTAAGATAATTATAAGAATTGTACAGTTTGGCAACTACACAAATAAAATCGTCTTTTTCGATAGTTATCACTTGTGCAAATATCTAAGATTTTCCAAAAACATTCCTTCACCCATTTACTTCTACATATTCGAAATGTCTAGGAAAAAGATTCAACATTAGTTTAGTATTTTTAAATGTCACTTTTTTTTATTAAATCGGACATTCACTCTAGAGCTGTTACTTTTGACAATTTCGAAGCTTCAAAGAATTCGAATCTTCGAAGTTAACTTCGAACTGTAGAAGTTTAAGATATCTCCAAAGATTCAAAGTTCCAATGTCAAAGCCTTTGAAATAAATCACTAACTTTAGTTCACACAATTATTCTTTATTACAAGACACATGAAATTGTGAAAACAATAACTTTTATTAAACTTTTATTTAAAAATCTTAAGTACATAATATATGCATTCTCTCTCTTGTACAAACTATTAAAAAATATATCACTCTAAAAGTTTATTGTCGAAGTAAGTCAAACACTCACAGATCAAGCCGTTTCACTACATTCATAGGCAACAATGATTTCATTTTGTCAATCACGAACATTTGTGTCTTCCATAGAACAGTTGGCTGTTTGACAAAATGCCAATATCCATTTCTCCTACGTACTGCCCACTTTTGCGCGTTTGCTAAAGATTTTTTATATGCTAGAACTTGCTTATCCTTTAGCTTTGTCCAAGGTTCATGTACTGTAGCTAGGCCTAATTTGACTAGTTCCTCGCCAATCTCTAACGAGTCCTATTTGTAAAAATGATACATGAACACAGTATAAATATTCAATGTTGGGTGCTTTCCAGCAAGACATAAATGACACAGTGTAACACAAGTAAATCATTACATCTCCAAAAAATTTAAACGTAACATTGAAGGCTAATGAAAGCGTGGAAATTGGAGCGTTAATTAATAAAATAAATATCTTTACTCAATTTACTTGGTTGAACGTTTCGAATCTTACCTATTTTCATCTTGTTGCCAATGTTAAACAAAGATGAAATGATCACTATGTTATACTATGTCTCTTGCTGAAAAATATCAGATGTGAACATCATCTGTTTTTCTCACTTGATCCTTCTGTGGCATTGCAACCACACACTCCAAATATTCCTTCTCTTTGACTATAGGCACAAATGTGATGAGTTTTTCATTGAGCACGGTTTGCAACCAACTTACACCTACAAGATTGATCCACGGTTTAAAAATAGTTATATATAAGGTTGTCAAATATCTCCCTTCCGCTTTATTGCTCTTTAAAAAGTGTTACAGTGATCGGATTTAGTTCAAATATGCGCCGTTTTGTTCGATAATCTGTTTCCATCTAGACGGCAACTTCATAATACCCCCCTCGTAGAAGCCCCCCTCCTTACTTGCGAAGAACTCGGACAGCCACTTTTCACAATCCTGTATTGAGTTCAACTTTACACCACCAAGGGCGTTCGCCATGGACAAGAACAGGTGGTAATCACTTGGCGCTATGTCCGGGCTATATGGTGGATGCGATAAAACCTCCCATCCGAGCTCCCGTAGCTTCTGACGAGTCATCAACGAAATAGCGCGAATTTCGGCGTTAGTGAACTCCATGTTTACACGTCTATAACTGTTGAACGCAATATCCAAACTAATCATGCATAGCGTCGTTTTGTAGGTTATGTCAAGACCTTTGAAATGGTGTATAGTATTGCCAGATACGACCTCTGTAGCGCTTTGTACATAGCCGCGAAATTCAAAAGACAAAAAAGCGGAAGGGAGATATTTGACAACCTAATATATGGATTTCGTTATCAACTCAATACCTACCGTTGCCTGTAATGTTAACGCCACCAATTTTGACAGGCAAGTAAGTCTTACTGTTGAAGTGGAGAAAAGGCAGCAAAGGTCGATGATCGACCATTAGCAGAACCCTAGTGGAGCTTGGTTCCACGTGCCGTACAGTTCCCTGGAGTGGGACTCGTGATTGCATGAAATGCAATGGGACGTCAGACGGTTTTGTGAACTTGGCGAACTGGAAAGCAACGGCAGAAAATCAATCGTGAGGCATACAAATGATTAGATAGACTCAATTTATACTTACGGGTCTAATTTTGTACAGGGCTGCAAATAGGCCGGCGCTGGCGATTCCGTAAGTAATAAGCTGAAGAAAAGAAAGATAAATAATAGCAAGTACAAAATATAAATTAACAGTAAAATTATATCGATACTATAATTTCTCACTCAATAATATATGTATTATAATAACACATGTTGAGTACATAACAATTACATTAATATGTAGGAAATTATAATTAATAATCCTTATTACACATGATTAGGTTATTTGTGTTCTGCATATTTATTTTCTTCGAAATCTAAGAGCATCACATAATTATAATATTTATATACAATTTGTTTAAACACACAACTTTACAAACATTTTCTAAAGATATTAAAGTATATACAGAATTACTTAATAATTTTTGTATATTTGTTAAAGTGATGAAAATTAACCCGCGACAACTAAGGATTAATTGTACTCAAAAAATTACATACCATACGCAAGTAATAATTACTTATTTCAAGTATTTAAAATATTCATTTGCAAATCTATCACAAGTTCACTATAAACATTATTTAAAATACATATATTCTGAATTCTAGTAAGTTTAATGCTTCAATAAAGATAAGTAAATTAAAACAAATTCGATTTGCTTATTATATAAAGTCTTCTTCGATCAATTTTACATTATTCTTCAAAAGAAAATTAATTCTTGTTTTGAGTACATAATAATGAGTTTTTCTAAAGTTTGTAATATATGCATATATATATATATTATAAATAAATGTTAATATGGCTCAATTAGAATAAATCAATAAATAAAAGAAAGGCAACGAGCCAATTATAATGTAAGATCTTTAATAAACGTATATATACAAACGTTTCGACACCGATCGGGTCATTTTCAATGTAAAATAACAAACACTCTTACATACATTATCAGAAAATTCGGTCAAATTATATTGTCCAGTGAAAAATTAGTTGAATTCATAAAATGCGGTATATGTAAAACTATCAAAAGAGATCACATCTCACTTTTCGCAATTCTACAATCTCAATAATAAATAATACATTAACATTGCGTTTTAGATTAAATTATCGATGTACATTTATAGTAAATTAAATTAAAATGCAAATTAAATAAAACATATATGTATACCTCATATTGTCTCAATGATGTAAAGTAGACGACGATAGGAATACACAATTAACAAAGTTATATTTAATAAAAAAGTTATATTTAATAAAAAATAAGCCACGATACAATCTTCTTGATCTTTTTGTCATAACGTCGCATGACATCGTTGAGTTTAAATGTTACATCCAATTGTATCATGGCTTATTTTTTATTAAATATAACTTTGTTAATTGTGTGTTCCTATCGTCGTCTACTTTACATCATTGAGACAATATGAGGTATACATATATGTTTTATTTAATTTGCATTTTAATTTAATTTACTATAAATGTACATCGATAATTTAATCTAAAACGCAATGTTAATGTATTATTTATTATTGAGATTGTAGAATTGCGAAAAGTGAGATGTGATCTCTTTTGATAGTTTTACATATACCGCATTTTATGAATTCAACTAATTTTTCACTGGACAATATAATTTGACCGAATTTTCTGATAATGTATGTAAGAGTGTTTGTTATTTTACATTGAAAATGACCCGATCGGTGTCGAAACGTTTGTATATATACGTTTATTAAAGATTTTACATTATAATTGGCTCGTTGCCCTTCTTTTATTTATTGATATATATATTATATATATAATATACTTGTATTTTATATATATATATAATACAAGTATATTTCAAATTATTATCAAGAAAATATTCTTTGCTAAAAGTAACCGTTTCTTGAAAGGAAGAAAATAAATGAAGTATTTCTTAGCAAATGAATGATATTTTTCTGTGTGTAATGTTACTGTTAATTTCTGTATTTCTGTGGGAAGCGGGTGGCGAAGG